>NW_015172580.1:351167-407810 GCF_001447785.1 Gekko japonicus
TAATTTATTTCTCTCTCTCTCCCTCTCTTATATGCGATATGAGAATTAGCTAATGTTAGCAAAGTGTTTTGAAAACGTAATGCTGTAGATGTCTAGGGAGTCATACCTTGAGATGCAGAAGAACAATGTAACTTCAACAATAAATGGTAGAAATAAGAGGTTAAAAAAAGAAAATGTGATATCTGTAAGATAATCTATATACGCATGTTTCGAAATTCGTGGGATTCTGGTGTGGTTTTTTTGCAATGAACAGGCATCAAGGGCATAGCTGAGCCTCTCACATTGCCTTCCTAAGTAGAATCCTAGGAAGAATGTGTTCTTAGGGTTGCACTGTCAAAGTGCAATTAGACAAGATGCTGGGAGACGCATAATTGGATCTCCTTTGCATATTAAAATAGAAATGGCTGCTGTAAAAGGCCCCAATTTGATCAAAACCCTGCAAGGTATGGCTAACTCTTTCACCCACGTTCAGTCCACCAGCCCTGTACATTCCTCCCTCCCCCCAAGTCTAATAGGATATGAGGGTTCAGCTGGCAAAACTGTGGAGGGGTGGAAGAGTTCAGCCCCTCACTCCCATCATACCCCAAGCTACTTCAGGATCTCTCAAAGCTGCTAGTTCTGGTTTAAACACACTGATCTGTCTCTACTCCCTGGGCGAGATGGAAATGTTGGGACACGTTTTTATCCATAAGACAGTCCTTCCTATTTAGGATGGACTAGCAGTCCTGATGGATAAGGGATGTCTCGAGAAACTATTGATTGATGTAATTTCAGCTATTACTAAGGTAACAGCGAAGTTCTGTGCCCAAGCAATCAGAGTGCACAGCAAACAACAGACCTGTTCAGTACGAATTTTCCTTCCCTGTTTTGATTTTATATTTTTAGAATAATATATGATATTTTTTTATTTCTGCAGTATGGTGATTGGTATATTTTATCTATGTCATATGATGATTTGTATATCCTAATGATGTTATATTTTAAATTTAAGCTATTATCTTTTATATTATATTTTTATATAGTACTATGTTTGACTATGGCTGTTGGCCGTAATAAATAAACTAACATTCTGATCGTGCGTCTCCAACCACTGTCTCTGGTTAGGCCCTCAAATGCTACTTACATGCACATGTTTTAATGCAGGAGAGGAAGCAAAGAGAACTGTGTTTAAATCACATTCAGGTGGGTAGTCATGTTGGTTTGCGTTTGGTTGAGAACAAAGTTGGAGTCCAGTGGCACCGTTAAGATCAACAAAGATTCCTAGGGATTCCCTTTTCTGAATGATTTTGCGATTGTAATTCATACTATCTGGCACTTCCCTGTTGATCACAAGAAGCATGAACTCACTAGAAGAAGAAGAAGAAGAAGAAGAGATTGGATTTATACCCCGCCCTTCACTTGGGAGTCTCAGAGCGGCTTACAAACGCCTTTTCCTTCCCCTCCCCACAACAGACACCCCGTGAGGTGGGTGGGGCTGAGAGAACTCTGACACAAACGGCTCTTTTTCAAGGACAGCTGTGCCAGAGCTTGCGACTGACCCAAGGTCACATCAGCAGGTGCAAGTGGAGGAGTGGGGAATCAAACCCGGTTCTCCCAGATTAGAGTCCGCACACTTAACCACTACACCAAACTGGCTCTCACTAGAGATAAATGGATCACAGTATATTTTCAGAAGTGGGGATGTGTCTCAACAAGAAGCAGTTACAAAGCTTCTGGCTGATATCGACCCAGGCATAACTCCTGCTGTGGCAAAAAAAAATTATCAATGTTTTTTAATTACTTTTATCCGTAATGGTATATTTTATTCCTTGTACTTGGTACTTCTGGTTGCTTGGTTATTTTCTATATTTTTGGATTGCGTTATTCTGTACCATGTGGACTATCAAACTTGTTTGCTTATGACCCATTGGTCCGTGAGCATGAAGGACAGAATAAAGGAAAACAGAGTTTTATTCAAGATATTTCCATTTCAGGCCATGTTGGTCTGAGGCAGCACATACATTTTGGCCATTGCGGGTATCCCATTGACCACTGGCTCCAACTCCCAGCTCGCCACATTAGCAGCAAGTCACTTCCACAATCTCCCCGTGGGGATTTTAGTTATTTCCCTCAGTTGACTGCTGGCTATATTCAACAGGTACTCAGCTTTCAGGACCCAGGAGATGCTTGGAGGGCTGGGAGGATGCAGAAAAGAAGGGGGGGAGTAAAAGATCTGTTCAGTAAGTGTTCCAAGACATTTTGGCCTAATAATGAGAGATTCCAAGACGCAACTAGAAATTTAGCCACCAGGGGGAAATGCATGTGGAATTCCCTATGTGAGGGGGCTACCTACCCTCGGGGGGGGGTAGTTGTGCAAGCATGCTCTTCTCTGCCATACATGAGGAATGAGAATGGAGCAGCTGCTACATGTTGAAAAGCTTTGTGCCCAAACTGCACAAATTGGAGTTAGTTATACCTCTTCGAAGTCTATTGAATTAAGTGGATATAAAAGTATGTCACTTTTGCACTGCAAGCAATATGTTTTTGTACAAAAGGTGCAGAGGTCATTTCGGGGGGGATTGCAGGGGATCGCAGTTCCCCCGGGTGAGGTACGGGGGGTGGGGCACATGACGAAGCCCCGCCCCTTGCTTCCGGCCGCCCCGCTTCGGCCCTCATTCAACCAGGAGGAGGCAGGAGAAGAGGGAGGGTAAGTTGCTTCCTCCCTGCCTCTCCCCACCCCTGCCTGCCTGGGGCCAGGGAGGGCCTTGGCGGGGCTTCCTTGCACTCCCGCCGGCCTTGCAGGTCCACCGCCGGGCCCCTGATGTCAGGGGGTGTGGCATATGCTAATGAGTTATGGCTCTTTTTCTACGGAACGACCCCTGCAAAGGTGGCATTCTTAGCACCACAGCCACGTTTTGTAAAGGTCTCTTGGGAAGCACCTTCAAGTAACACAAGAGAATTGGTGTAACATTTGCATTCCGTTTGAAATGACAGCCCTTTCGTACCAACCGGAAGATGACTGTTGTGTTCGCGATTCTCATGCACAAAAGATGTAGCCGGTGTTCTAAAAATCTCCTTTTTGGGTTTAAAAGGGTATTGTATAATTATGTAGCTCATCTAGCCTGATTATTAATTCTTTGAATTTATTTTGAATAGCCTGCTGCACAGCCGGAGTTTGCTCTCACACCTGCAGTGCTTTCAGGTGGCTGGCACAGAAATGAAGTTTTCTTCACCTTTCAAGCTGGGATGATCCCTCCATATGGTGAAGCCTGATAGAGGATTTTTCTGTTGTTGTTGGAAGGCTGTCAGTGTGATGCATGCGGCAAAAAGGTAAAAGGAAATTACATCCCTGCTGTTTTAACATTTCTCTTAACATGTTCTTTCAGCATTCACACTGGAATGTTACAAAAGAGAACAGAGCCGTTTCAGACGTTTTAGAACAATTGCACAGGCACAAAATAACCGGGTTCTGCAGTTCTCTCCCCACCCCCCATTTGTTTCGAAATCCACAATTTCAAATTGTGTAACCAAAGAGGAAAAACAATATCGGGGGGGGGAATGCTCTCAGATTTTTACATTTGATGACAACAGGTTCATTGCTTGAATATCAGTTGGGCAATAATTCAGGTTTTAATTTACTTGTCAATTGATATCCTTCTTACAGACTGTCAGGGATCTTTTTGTAGAAAAAGCCCAGCAGGAACTCATTAGCATAATAGGCCACACCCAACAGCAGGAACTCATTAGCACAGCTCATTAGCACATTAGGCCGCACCCCCATGTTACCAGAAGTGTGATTATCCAGCCACACTCACCTTTTGCTTCTTATTCTGTTTACCTTGTTTGTTGTCAAAACCCAGGGCCTTTTTTTGTAGCAGGAACTCCTTTGCATGTTAGGCCACACACCCCTAATTGTAGCCAATCCTAATGAGTTTCTGCTGTTGGGTGTGGCCTATTATGCTAATGAGTTCCTGCTGGGTGTGGCCAACTTGGGAGCCAGCCGGAACTCCGTTCCTGTGCGTTCCTGCCCCAAAATAGCCCTGCTTACAGTGCAATTCTAACCACTGAACTGAGTGGGCTTGGGAGGCTGCACCAACGCTCTGGACAGCGCTGTTACGAACCGCCTCAAGAGGCAGTTGTAAGGTATTCTGACATGTTATTAATTTTTTTAAAAAAATATATAGTGAGCGAACAATTTTTTCTTTCTTTTTTTTAAAAAAATCTGTAATATAAACAAATATGGTACAACGAGGCTGGGGGGAAACGGTTTGTTTTGTTTTGCCTCCTTTGCATCTAGCTTTTCACAAAGGGATCCAATCTCTGGCAACTCGCAGGGAATCTTAACCAGGCAAAAACATCTCCAAGGCAACCTTCCTAAGGCTTCTTGGATCTCAGCATGGGGTAGAACAGTAAGCGCTTCCATCTAAACCCCTTCTTTAAATATGAATTTGCAAACGTGAACAAACAATTCATCTTGCAATGTATTAGGACTTCATACTTTGGAAACAGGCTCTGTGTTATTATTGCTCTCCAGTTTGGTGTAGTGGTTAACAGTGGTGGACTCTAATCTGGAGAACCGGGTTTGATTCCCCACTCCTCCACATGCAGCCAGCTGAGTGACCTTGGGTCAATCACAGTACTCTCAGAGCTGTTCTTTCAAGAGCAGTTTTCTCAGAGCTCTCCTGTTGTCTGTTGAGGGGAGAGGAAGGGAAGGAGATTGTAAGCCGCTCTGAGACTCTGAGTGAAGGGCAGGGTATAAATCCTCCTCCTCTTCTTCTTCTTCATCTTCTTCTTCGCTTCAGCAGCAAAAGTCACCTCCTTTTCTTTTTTTGGTTAGATTTTTATTAAAGATAATTCACTTCTTTTGTTTTTGGATTTTTTAGGGGGAGGGACCATGGTTGGGGGAGACCAGGCACCCTATTGTTGGAGGAATTGTCCTGGCATTAGTTCCCATTTCCCGCCACTGCTTCAAGTCTGGTTGAGAAAATGGGAGAGGAAGTTACTGGCGTTGCACTGGTGCATGATGTCAATTTGGGCACAAAACCAGAAGTGGTGTCATTGCATTGGAGTGATGCTCCAGTTTCAGGCAAATCCTACAGCACCACATTTGTGCGATGTTGGCACTTTTATAAATGATCTGGATAAGGGAGTGGAGGGAGTACTCATTAAATTTTCAGATGACACAAAACTGGGAGGAGTCAGGAACACACCTGAAGATAGAATTGAACAGGACTTGAACAAATTGTGAAAGTGGGCAGATGTGAGTAAGATACAATTCAGCAAGGATAAGTGCAGAGTTCTACATCTGGGTAACAAAAATGAGAGGCATGCATACCGGATGGGGAGGACACTTCTGGGTAGCAGTGTGTGTGAACAAGATCTTGGGGTACAGGTGGACTATAAGCTAGTCTTGGGGTGTATCAAGAAGAAGAAGAGATGAGATTGGATTTATACCCCGCCCTTCACTACCCAAAGGAGTCTCAGAGCGGCTTACAAACTCCTTTCCCTTCCCCTCCCTACAACAGACACCCTGTGAGGTAGGTGGGACTGAGAGAGCTCTGACAGAAACTGCTCTTTTTTCAAGAACAGCTCTTATCAGAGCTATGGCTTGCCCAAGGTCATCCAGCCAGGTGCAAGTGGAGTAGTGGGGAATCAAACCCGGTTCTCCCAGATTACAGTCCGCGCACTTAACCACTACATCAAACTGGCTCTCAACAGAGGCATAACATCCAAATTGCAAGGTGTCATAGGCTGCAGTCACACACACTAAATAATCCATTTTTAATCCACTTTCAGTGCACTTTCCAATTGGATTTTACTGTGTGAACTGGCAAAATCCAGTTGGAAAGTGGATTGAAAGTGGGTTATTTAGTGTGTGTGACTGCAGCCATAGTCCCTCTGTATACTGCATTAGTCATGCTGCCTCTTGAGTACTGTGTTCAGTTCTGGAAGCCTGACTTCAAAAAGGGTGTGGACAGAATGGAGCGGGTGCGGCAGAGAGCAACGATAGTTAGTGGCCTGGAGACCAAGCCCTACAAAGAAAGGCTGACAGACTTGGGAATGTTCCATCCAGAGAAAAGGAGGTTGAGGGGGGACATGATTGCTCTCTTTAAGGATTTGAAAGGCTGTCACTTAGAGGAGGGCAGGAATTTGTTTGTTGGCAGCAGAGGATAGGACTCACAATAATGGGCTTAAATTACAGGTGGAAAGATACTGAATGGGTATTAGGAAAAATATTAGGAAAACATTATGAAAACCTTTTTTAAAAAGTAAGAGTAATTCAGCAGTGGAATCAGCTGCCTATGGAGGTGGTGAAGTCCCCTCACTGGCAGTCTTCAGGTCTTCATGACACCCAAGAGCTGGCCATTCAGTGGAGGAGAGAGAGCCTCACCATCAGCTGAGTATTCTTAACATTTAGGCTTTGTCCATTCCAGGAGGTATAGCATCATCTTAGTGAGTACCCCAAATTACTGACTCTATGGTGCACTGTCTGTTACTCCACAGGGAATGTACCTTTCTTCTTGGCTATGGGGTTCATACAAGGGCTGCAGAAAAGGTACGTATCCATTAAGGACTCCACTCGGTTTGCTGCCTCAACAGTATAATGTCCTCCTGGCTCTCCTGCTGAGGCCCGACTGCCTGCAATCATGCTGGGAGAGGACCTTTTAGACTTCCTTGACTCTGGCACCACAATATCACCAGATGGCTCCTGTGGTTCCATCATTTCCAGTTCAGGCTGGCCCATCGCCACTTATCTTGGTCAGTTCCGTAATTGTCCTCAAAAAAATTAAATATTGTTGTTACAATTGCTTTTAATGCTTGCTGTGGAGGTCAATTCGTGTCTTCTTTTTGGAGGGGAGGTAAGCTTTAAGTATGTAAATAAATTAATACATAGTGCATGAAACCTTGCAGAAACCAAGCAGTGTTATATCTGGTCAATAACTGGATGGTCGACATCCTGAATATGTTACTCTGTGGAGTAATTTCCATGGAATTCTGGGGGGACATCAGAAAAACAGAATGGGTAGCTGTAGTAGTTTAGATCTTGCCTTTGTCCACACAGATGAGTCATCACAATGACAAATATTAGCTAGACACATTCAACTTGTTTATGTTTAACACCGTGTTTAGGTATTAGTTTCTATACCCTTTTAAAAAGTAACAGAATAATTCACATTCAAGTCTTTAGTATTCAATGGTATTTATGTTTTCATTAAAATATAATCAAAACTTTATTTACTTGAAGGGAAAAGCTGAAAGTTCCCAAAGGATTAGCCTTTCTTTTCTTTTCTTTTAAAGAACAAAAATAGTTTTCTATAAGCACTTGGGACTGATTTCACTAATACCCTTTCAAGACGGCAGGTTAATCTTCGAGGCAAAATGCAATTCTTTCTGCTTCTTTTCCTTGGCTTTATAGGTTGCTTGCATTTGTTTTCTTTGCCACCCAAGCCTAGTAAAAGCAGAACTCAAGGCGTTCTGATGGTCGCTCTCTGTCATATAATTCCATCCATGCAGCAAGCAGGTCATTTAAGAAAGCAGCAGGCATCTCCTTATATTTAGTTGAGATAATTGCTTTCTGTTAAATGACTCACTCTGCCAGGAAGTGTGCTTTTATTGTTGAGACTTTCTGTTTATGGCATGTCAGGCTGGCTTTAAGCATTCCAGAAGAAAGCATGGGAAATATGGCTGATACAAGCACTGTATTTTTCCTCTCCCCTTTATGTTTAGATAGGATAAAGAAGGGCCCTTCCAATGTCACTTTCGTCAGGGTTGATAGGCAAGATAACAGTTACTTTTTGTCAGTCATCTTGGATCCCATCAGTTCCCCCATTTGGCAGATGATGCAATTAAAGTCAGGAAGAGATGATTTGACAGTTTGTGTTGCAACAGAGGGGTGGATGAGCAGAGTTGTGAATGGGAGCTGAACATGCACATCTACTGGGAATTGTAGACTAAAGGTCCTGTCAAATCACTCCATTGTTACTGAATCAGTTGAATAATTAGTTTCCATTTCATAAACAGCCAATGCAGCATCCTCAAATGTTGCTTCTAGGAGATTTGTAGCCATTCACATCACATCACCAGTTCCAGTGTGCAGAAATAATGGTTGCATTGGAAGAAATGTGAATTAATGTGACAATGATTATGTGCATGTGAAATCTTTCATTAAGATGGAAAGGCAGGGCTGGCTGGGTAGGACCAATTTGGGGAATCTTGGTTAAGCTAAGGCTAAGAGATTAGGTCATCCTTGAGTATCTCTTACGCAATGTAAACTTTGGATCAATTTTAATAAAGAGGGCAGATGTTTGTAATGAGAATGAGCATCCTGGCTTAAGGGTTTTACATTCATATTACAAAGATTGTTTCCATAATGAGGCTTTGCTACATGCTTCCCCACAAACTGAAGCAAGATTTTGCTAGTGGCTTCCAGACAGGTTCAGGGTTACTGGTAGGTCAGGCCGTCACAGTTCACCACCTAACTTGCCTTTCTTAAAATGTATAGAAAGCCATGACCATTTTGGATCCCAGGTCCTCTCTCTCAGTCATAGCTGTACCACCAGACAGTGTAGCCCCATCTACTTTAATAATCACCCGTCCCTCAGACACTGCACAAAATTTCTGGGGTTAGGGACTCAAATATTCACAGGCTGCCACCATTTATTCATCTCTCTGTCTATCTGTCTGTCTGTCTGTCTGTCTGTCTATCTATCATCATCATAGTTTGTTTGTGTGTCTTTAAGACAATCAGCCCACAGGATTGAACAAACAAGGTGACAATTTTTATTTCTGGTTTGAACATAAGGTTGGAGTAGATTAGGTAGAAGTTACAAAGTTGCTTTTCAGTTGAACTTTTTTGAACTGTTTCCCTATTCAGTCATTAGGGCTTCTTCATTACAATTTGACCTTTTTCTAGTCAGCATTAAGCTGCTCTTCTCCACAGCTTCACTCGGCCAGACTGCACCTCAACTCCACAAAGCACTGTTTTTTCCAACTGTCTCCCTCACCAACATTCCATCAGCTCCCATTGGCCTAATGTGTCCTCCAGAGTTATATCATTGTAACAGCATTACATTGTAGTGATACACCTACTAACATTTTTAAAGCACTCTAGTAGAGCAGGGAATGCCAGGGGTCAGGAGAAAAGGAGGTAAAAATGGAGAAACCCTCCCCCCATGCAGAGGCTTTATGAAAGTACAACAGGAAAACATCCCTATGTGGAAGCAACCAGTGTGAAGCAAGACTATAGATGGAGCTGCTTCAATTATTCTGTATGGAAAAAAAATGCTTTTAATTTAAGGCTGGGCTCATCAGCCTTTGAATGGTCAACCTGCAAATCAGGAATGGTCTTAAGCCAATCCAGAGTCTTTTCCCTTCACGAGAGACATCAGGGCACACACATCATGAGAAGGACTTCTAAATGTGTGCATTTTAATAATTTCTAGCTTAATGCACAATGACTCATTTTAACCGCTCACTGAGAGAAGATGATATGGGTTATTATCCTTCCTGGCCTGGATAAAAATCTATTCTTCACTAGACAGCATTTCAGTTTTGTGCTATCTCATGCCTCCGTTTTGGTGCTGAGGCCTGCTCCTTCCCCCACCCAACTCCATATGTTGACTCAGGTTCAGTCAATGGAATCCTTGACATGAACGGGAGAATCCTTGGTATGAAGCGGAGAATGGGGTATAGATAATGCAGTTAGACTAGCAAAGAGTGCTCTAGAAGAAAGCTGGAAGAAAACAAAAACTCTGAGACAATGTGTCACCTAAAGACTCCGAAATTATCTTTCCTAGGACCAATCAAACTCTGTCTCATTGACACAGCTTAGGCACACTTCTTCTACCACCTGTTTCCAAGTATTAAAATAATTTATTTATTTATTTATCACATTTATATCCTGCCCATCCCACGAGGGGCTCAGGGAGGGTTACATTAAAGAAGACGAGATTGGATTTATACTTCACTTGGCGTCTCAGAGCGGCTTACAAACTCCTTTCCCTTCCCATCCCCACCACAGACACCCTGTGGGGTAGGTGGGACTGAGAGAGCTCTTTTGAGAACTGCTCTTTCAAGAACAGCTCTGACTGAACTATGGCTTGCCCAAGGTCATCCAGCAGCTGCATGTGGAGGAGTGGGGAATCAAACCCAATTCTCCCAGATTAGAGTCAGTGCACTTAACTACTACACCAAACTGGCTCTTTTCTTTCTGTGCCCAGCCTGTTTGCCCTGTCACTGGGGATAGAACCCTCCCCCAAGTACTGGCTTTGCTTGCCCAAAGTTTACCCTTTTCTTGTGAGCTCGAGTCCCTGTCTGAGGTGCAACATGTGGTCCTGCTTTTTTCCTTTTTGGATTTACTTGCTGCGCAGCCACTTGGACATCTGCTTCAGTGTTGGACTTTCTGTTGGATTACAAGATCAGCATCTCTCTCTCTCTTTTCCCTCAGTCTTTCTCCTGCCTCCTTCTCCTGGCAACAGCGCTCCATCCTCATTTTCCCTCCATGTTCTCATACTCTTGCTAATTGGAATCAATATTTTATTCAGATTTGGTCATTCCCTTACCTTGATACTTCATAACAAAGTTTGAGTCCGGCGGCACCTTTAAGACCAACAAAGTTTTATTCTGGGTATAAGCTTTCATGTGCATGCACACTTCTTCAGCTACATGTGTGCATACCCACGGAAGCTCATACCCAGAATAAAACTTTGTTGGTCTTATCGGTGCCACTGTACCCAAACGTTGTTCTTCGGCGAGGAGTAACACCCTCTTCACATGGAATTATGTTTACATTATATGTGTATTTGACGTGCAGTACCAAACACTGAGCGGTGGCTCAGTGGTTAAGATGCTGAACTGTAGGCCGGAAGGTTGGGAGTTCAGCAGTTCGAGACTGGAGTGCTGCATGACGGAGTGAGCTCCTGTCTCTGGTTCCAGCTCCTGCCAACCTAGTGGTTCGAAAGCAAGAAATTGCAAGTAGATAAATAGGTGTCACTTTGGTGGGAATCTGTGAACCTCGGCGTTTAGTCATGCTGGCCACATGACCACAGAAAAAGTCTTCTGACAGCCGTGGCTCTTCGGCTTTGAAATGGAGGTGAACACTGCAACCCTAGAGTCGGATTCGACTGGCTTTTGAGCAAGGGAAACCTTTACATTTACCTATCAAATATCCACAATCAAAAGTAAAAGTCATTGTTGATACACTGAAATGGTATTTTATTACCAATGATATTCATCTGGTGCGTAAGAGGTTGTAGAGACAGAGGTTGTAAAGGTGTAAGAGGTTGTAAAGGTGTAAGAGGTTTCCCAGCCTCATTGATGCTGGGAAAGATTGAAGGTCAAAGAAGACGGGGACGGCAAAGGATGAGATGGTTAGACAGTGTCATCGATGCAATGAACATGAAATTGAGCCAACTTCGGAGGACTGCGGAAGACAGGAGGGCCTGGCGGGAGCTGGTCCATGGGGTCGCGAAGAGTCGGACTCGACTGTGCGACTGAACAACAACAACAACAAGAGGTTGTAAAGGTAGGTAAAGGTTTCCCTTGCTCGAAAGCCAGTTCAATCCGACTCTAGGGTTACGGTGCTCAACTCTGTTTCCAAGCCAAAGAGCCAGCGCTGTCCGAAGACATTTCCGTGGTCATGTGGCCGGCATGACTAAACGCCAAGGTGCACAGAATGCTGTTACCTTCCCACTGAAGCAGTACCTATTTATCTACTTACAATTTCTTGCTTTCGAACTGCTAGGTTGGCAGGAGCTAGAACCAGAGACGAGAGCTCACTCTGTCATGCGGCACTCAGGTCTTGAACTGCTGAACTACCGATATTCCAGCCTGCAGTTCAGTGTCTTAACCACTTGAGCCACCACAGCTCAAGTAGAGACAGCCAAAAAGATAGGAATACCCAAAATCATGATATCATGTGATAATTTCATTCACTTTCCACGTGGGAAAAACTGGTTGGCTGAGTCAACATGAGATGCACAGCCCAGTTTGATTTCCTGACTGAAATTTGATAATAGGATCCTGAACTTTTATTTCTGCTACACAAAGTAAATAATATTTTTCTTTCTGTGTCCTTAAATATGATCTTTCTGTGAACACAGATAAAAATGTAACAAGGCTAAATAGAAGAGAATAATACACTTGGAATTGAACTGATATCCTCGGTGTTTAGATATAAAAATAAAATGTCTAGGTATGAGCAGTATAACAATGGGATTTTTATGACAATGCATTATCTTAAAGTCACATGTTGCATACAAGTGTTTAGTATTAGACTAGAAAAATATGAGTGAAAAATTAACCAATTTACAAACTACATTCCACAGAGGCACGTAGAGTTTATGGATTATTGTGTACAAAGAAAATTTTAATATCGGGAAATGGTCTGACCGATTAAGAGTAGCATATAGATATGCTAACTGCTGCTTTGAAGCAGATCAATAACACTCCTTAGCCTCCGTATAAGCACAAGCTGGAATTCCTACAAACATTATCCTTTTCCTTAACGACCACAGTGCAGAAATAAAGTTTTTCATAGCATAAAATGATAGCCACAGTAATTGCTTTTGCTATGAATATTTAACCAGCATAAGAACTACAAAATTACTATTATACAAATGCATTTTACATTTACTGACCAAAAAGTCCTTAAAGGCTGTTATGTAAGTGGGCTTTATAGTGTTTGACTGAATGGCATAAAGATAATTAATGCAGTCGGGTTAAAGTTAGGTGTTCCTAAGACCCACTGAAATACTGGAAACCAATATTCATAGGGTAAAGCCTTCAGTCCCATTAGATTTCCCTAATTTATTTTAGTTTGTATCCAATAAGTAAAAGAATCACCATTATTACGCCATAACTTTCTCTTAAGTCACGCTGTAGTCCTAAGGACAATTTTCTGGGAATAAGCCTCATTGAATATAATTATTTATTAGTGGACTTGGTTAGGATTGCTCCCTAAGTAGTAACATATACCATTTCATTTTACATTTTCAGTTGGAACACAAACCCATGTTGAGACCCATCAATTAATTAGCTTATTAAAAACAGCATCACATTAACATAGAGTAGAAAGTTCACTAATGTATTATTTCTTCCATAGTTATTTATTTATTCAACTTACAGACCACCCTCCCTGTGCATAGGGCTCAGGGCAGTGAACAACAAATCCAACAGACATTTACAGATCAAGTTAAAACAATTAAAACAATAAATACAGAACAATTTCAAATGGCACTGAAAATAAACCAAATTGTAACCTTATCTGGATTAAGATGCCCTCCAAGAATTCCTACGTGGACAGCCTCCCCATCCCAATGGCAAAGAACAGTCAGATCTTCCTCGATAACACACAAACTCCCTGGTGGTTTCTCCATCTTAATCTCTCATCAGTCTTGATTGTCCTCAAGAGTCATGTGTCTAAAAGCACCTCTAATGTGTCAAAAAGCACCTCTAAATTTTAAAAGAAGATGAGAATGAGATGCAACATCTGTTTCAAAGAGACTCTTTTGTGATAACAAGAAGATCCTGTTTTTGGTACCAAATCTTGTGTTCATGAACCAGACATGTTCAAGTTCTACAGAACTACACATACTTTCTCCTCCACGTCTACCATGTTACTACCCAATGACAGTTTCTCCAGTTTTGTTCTTGTTCCTGCAACCAGATATTGTGTTCATGGACCAGACATGATCAAGTTCTGCCCAACTCCATGTATTTCCTCTTCTTCATTTGCCATGATGCTACTCAATGGCAGTTTCTCCAAGAAATTCTTTGCTTCCCTTCCTAGACTATTCATGTGAAACAGATCTTTGAGTAGTTTTGAACCACAATATATCTCTTGCTACTGTACAGTTCTCTGTTTTCTCACATGCAGACCTTAACAAGTGGAATGTTCCAGTTTCTCAGCTGTAACTCCTTGGAATTAGTGCTTCCACCAAGTTCTCCCTGAGCATAATGGTACACCAGACCCTAAATGATTTCACATGTTTTTAACAGATTTTTCTTCTGTTCAGCTGTGATTCATATTGAATCCTATTTACTTTGCCACAGATTCTCATCTGTGGTTTTGCTCAGGTGCAATGGAAACTTGGGAACTGGGCTTTATAAAAATAGATGGCATATATCCAGGCTTTAAACAATTTTTTCAAAATAAATCACTCAAGTAATAATATTTCTTTACTCTCTCAAAATAAGAGTTCTTTCAAATGCAGGGTGATGGATGTTCATATTCAACTTTAAGCAAGAGTTTAATCAAGTTCATAACTATGATCTTAAATCGTCAATACTTCAGTTGATTTAGTGGGAACGTTTTGGCCTTAATCATATGCCAGTAGCACTAAAGAAACAGAAAAAAGTGTGAATATCCACTGCAACAGGAGGACAAGTAGCATTTATATAATACCTCTGAGATATGTTATTTGTTTCAGTCATTGTGTTTAGGGTGGGAAAGCACACCGACTGTATTTACAATGAGAGTATATTTGCAGTCTTTTCCCTCTCCTCTGTGAAAGCAGACATACACTGTGAACAGAAGAGCTGTTTGATCTGATGTTGTTGCTTCTCCCTTCTGGATTTAAAATGCTCATTCAGACAGTCTCATTCCCATCCCATTCAGCAGTCATTGGTGCCCCATTCTCACCCCTGACTTTCCCAACACTGGAGAAAATTTGAGCATTTTCTGATGTCTGAACTCTCTCTTGCGAACTCAATCCATTTGGGAAGTCTGATCACACACTTCCATCTTCACGCCATTAAAAAAATTCAGTTAGTGATATGTGCATAAGTGAACCTCCACTGCAAGATTGTGAGGCACCGCTTGTGCATTTATGCCCTGCAATGCTTTGTTGGGATCAGGAGCCCCGAGGGGGGGTTGTTGTTTTTGAGCAACAAATTCAAGGGAAAAAAATCCTTTCTGCAGTTTCTTGGGGTGGGAAAGTGGTGGAAATAGTCCCCATTTAGGTTCCCATATCGGTGGCCAGGATTCTGCCCCCAGAACTTTACTCCAAGCTATTTCATAATATTGCTCTGGTGGGAAAGCTCTATGGGGAGAGAAGGGGAAATTTCTGTATGAAATGAGTGGGAAAGGGACTAAGATCAGGCAGGAAAGAGAGTGATTTCTGGAAGAGAAATACAGTTGTATAGGAACCAATGATCACAGTACTTGGCAGAAGGATCGTGGAGCTATCAAAAATGAGCAGTGCTTCAAATAAGTGCTTCTGTACATGCCCAGAAAATAAATTTTAAAAGGATGCTGTCCGAGCACCTGCTCCGTGGTTACCACACAGCAGTAATATGAATGGTCAACCACGGGGTGAACGTTTGGTAAGGTGGGATAAGGGTGGCATGTTGGCTGAAACTCTCTGGACAAATAACACCAGATAAATTAAAGGCACAGCCAGACCACGCTAAGCCTGATGTCTGACTGCAACCATAGGGAGCAATCCTATGCAGGTCTACTCAGAAATAAATTCTGTTTTATTCAATAGGCTTATTCCCAGGAAAGCATTCTTAGGATTCTACTCACAGTTATTTCCAGACACTGGAAATTTACAAGTGGGATATAGAAGGTTCCAGATTCAATCTGGGGCACCTCCATTTAAAGGATCTGAGGTAGAAGGTTTTGGGAAATATCTTCTGGAAACTCCGGGACACAGTAGTCAGTGCTGAGGTAGATGGAGAAACTGTGACTCAGTGAAAGAGCCATGCTTTGCTTGCAGAATTTCTGGATTTAGGAAAGTCCACTCCTGCCTGGACCATTGTTATATGTTGGCATCTTTGATTAGTAAATATACGAGGAATGCATCTGGCTCCTTATATACCGCTTTCATAGACTTAAAAGTGTCCTTTGATTCAGTGTCCCATATGAGACTTAAAAGTGTCCTTTGATTCAGTGTTCCATATGCGGCAATGGAACAAATTGAACACCACAAGTATCCCCAAAAGGCTGTTAAAACTTATAATGAATCTTTACTCGGGAAATGTGGTGCATGTCAAGCTAAACAATGAAGGACTTGTGTCCAACCCAATAATAATTCATAGAGGGGAATGACAAGGGTGCATCCTTGCTCCACATCTAATTTATACTTGAATGATTTTGTTCCTAGACTGCAAACTATATCTACCCATGCACCTTATATTGGATCTTATTTGGTACCAGCTCTGCTATATGCTGATGACTTAGTTCTGTTATTGAGGACGTGCATTGGGTTGAAATGTGCAATAAGAGCCTTTATTGCTTCTTGTGACAGCGAATTATTGGAAATTAATGAAGATAAATCTAAAATAATGATATTTACTAAGTCATCTAAAAGACAAAGTAAGGAATGGAAAATAGGAGCTTATAAGTTCCACCAGGTTGATGAATTTAAATATTTAGGTATCATATTTCAACCAAACCTGAAATGGACTAAGCACGTCCACTATCTGAAAGGGAAAGTTGACCTAGCATTATTGGCACTTTAAAAAAAAATACACCCACGGAGCCCAATACGTTTCCTATGAAGAGAGGTTAAAATGCTTGGGGCTCTTTAGATTGGAGAAACGATGGCTGAGGGGTGACATGATCGAGGTTTATAAGATTATGCATGGGATAGAGCAGGTAGAGAAAGAAATATTTTTCTCCCTTTCTCACAATACAAGAACTCGTGGGCACTCCATGAAATTGCTTTGGAAAGAACTCAATTAACCTTGTTTTCATAAAATTTTATCTCTGCCACCATCTATCGCTTCCTCAGTAATAAGTTTAGAGTTAGGGTTACCACAGATCTTGACCTTGATTTGAAAAGTTATAGTCAACTATAAATATAGATTATTGACTGTTGAAAATCTTCTGACTTTGACTTTTCTATCAATTTAAGATGATTGTTGACTGCTGAAAATCTTCTGACTTCTCTATCAATTTAAGATTGACACTCGCAAGGATGGAATAACACTGTGGATACAAACTTTTAACAGCTAGGCATACATAAAACAGGGAACTTAACATCTAAAATTAATGGAGCATGACTGGAATGCATTACAAAGGGATGCCACACGGAAATGCTCACCACTTTATGTGGGGATTAAATACTCTATCAAATTTGATGTACCACACTATTTGTATGCGCTATCCATCCATATGGACATAAAAAAAACTAAGATCATGGCATCCGGCCCCATCACTCCTTGGCAAATAGAAGGGGAAGTCATGGAAGTAGTGACAGACTTCACGTTCCTGGGATCCCAGATCACCGCAGACTGTGACAGCAGCCATGAAATTAAAAGACACCTGCTCCTTGGGAGGAAAGCGATGGCGAACCTAAACAGCATGATAAAAAGTAGAGACATCACCCTGCCAACAAAAGTCCGCATGGTCAAAGCAATGGTATTCCCAGTAGTCATGTATGGCTGCGAGAGTTGGACTATAAGGAAGGCCGAGCGCAGAAGAATAGATTCTTTTGAACTATGGTGCTGGAGAAGACTCTTGAGAGTCCCTTGGACTGCAAGAAGAACAAATCAGTCAATCCTAAAAGAAATCAACCCTGACTGTTCCCTGGAAGGCCAGATAATGAAAATGAAGCTCAAATACTTTGGCCACCAAATGAGAAGGGAGCACTCACTGGAAAAGACCCTGATGCTGGGAATGAAGGGTCATTTTCAGGGCATCCCAGCAAGTCAACGCTATTGCGACTGCCCATTAGCAACTATAGATTCACTTGCCCATTTATTTTTTAGTTGTTGCCCAAAACATGTAGTTTCGAGCGAAAAGTTCCTGAGGAAACGGCTATTAAAATTTTCTTCCTTTTCCAAATCTACAAGGTTGAGACTTCTGCTGAGTACTCTGTGCAAAAATTGTATAATAGATGTGGCACATTTCTGTTATACTGTCTTTTTAAATGTCTAAAACCTTTTTAAAGGCTTAAAATTAACTTTTATAGTGTACTTCCTATAGGCTTTTAAACCTAATAGACTGAACTGAACTGCATGCAGAATATCCCTGGTTCAGTCCCCAGCATTTCCAGCTAAAAAGATTCAGGCAGGAGGTGATGTGAAAGACCTCTACCTGATCCTCTGGGGAACCACTGCTGCTCTGAGTAGACAGTACTGGCCTTGATGGACTGATGGTCTGATTCGGTGTATGGCAGATTCATGTGTGATGGACCAATGGCCAGGTTCCGCAGAAGACAGCTTTATATATTTGTTGTTTCTTAATGATGCACAGGAGCTGCGGTGGCTCAAGTGGTTAAGATGCTGAACTGCAGGCTGTGGAAGGTCAGTAGTTCAGCAGTTCGAGACCCGAGTTGCCGCATGATGGAGTGAGCTCCCATCTCTAGTTCCAGCTCCTGCCAACCTAGCAGTTTGAAAGCAAGAAATTGCAAGTAGATAAATAGGTACCACTTCGGTGGGAAGGTAACAACGTTCTGTGCGCCTTGGTGTTTAGTCATGGCAGCCACATGACCACGGAAACGTCTTCGGACAGCGCTGGCTCTTCGGCTTTGAAACGGAGATGAGCACCGCAACCCTAGAGTCGGACTCGACAGGCTTTCGAGCAAGGGAACCTTTACCTTTAATGATGCACATGTTAATTCAGACCCAGCCCCTGCTTTGTGATAGTTCAGTTGTGTGTTACCTAGCTTGGAGAAGCTGGGTCTGTTTACTTCATTTGCTACCCAGTGGAGACCTAAAGTATCTTACATTGTTCTCCTCTCTTCCATTTCACCCTCACAACTACCCTATGAGGTAGGTTAGGTTGACAGTGTGTGACTGGCCCAAAGTTCACCCAGCAAACTTCCATGGCAGGGTGGCCAGGTCTCCCAGATCCCAGTACAACTCTCTAAACACCACACCATGGAGTTGGTGATTTGTAAATAAAATAAAATATCTTTTGCCCTCAAAAAATAGGTGTTGATTCTTGCCAAAAACATTTTTTGGCTTAAAGAGCTACATATTTTTCACTGAATGCATCTGTAGACCATATTTTATCAAGCAAGATGTTTATTACCTTTTAATATTAGTTAGTGTGGTATTTTTTAGCTATGTTCAGATTATTATTTCTGAGTTGCATATTATTTTGGATTCCTGTATCTGTCTGGCAAAAGAAGAAACTTATCAGTGTCTGATGAAGGACATAGGATAAAAAATGAAGGATGGTTGGAATGAAATGGAAGACATTCTGTCCCGGACAGTCTTACAATATTGTCTGCCCATGAATATACTAGATGTATTTCTCCAAGGTCACATCTAACATGAATATTTATGTATTTATTATGCAATTTTATCTCATCAGTACATTTCCACCAAGACTTATTCAAGGGCACCCTCTGTATTTAAGCAATCTCCCAAGCACACTAATTCTTCCTAAGGTCTTATATTCAATATACACCTCCCCCACAATGAAACAACACACTAAAAATGTACATTATACACCTATCAGTCTTTTACTGAATTAGTACAAAATAAAGTTTTTACTACAGAAAAAACTTTACTACATGGTTTTTTAAATCGCTGATTTACTTCTTGCTACCCTTATCCTGTCCTAGGTCTCATAGTTTATTTGTTTACTTCATTCTTTCTCCTCAGTGGAGAAATTTCATCCTCACAGCAACCCTTTGAGGTAAATTAGGCTAAGAACCTAACCTATACACCACACTTCTCCATTCAATATTTATACAAGAAAGAGAGATACACGGGTTGTTTTCCTAAACTGGCCAAGGCTTAGGGCCCAGCACTTTCTTTTACTAGCCTTACAAACGGAATCACTTATCACTGATAGCAGGTTTGTAAACAGCAACTTGTTTAATCATCTTTGGCTCTTTTTTCCCCCCACAGCTGACTTATGGAGACCCCGTAGGGTTTTCAAGGCAAGAAATGTTCCAAGATGGTTTGCCATTGCCTGCCTCTGCGTCCCAGCCCTGGTATTCCTTGGAGGTCTCCCACCAAATACTAGCCAGAGCTGACCCTGCTTAGCTTCCAAAATCTGATGAGATTGGCCTAGCCCGAGGAATCTGACTGGCAAGTATTAATTGTCTCCATGCAGGGCAGTTTTTCATAAATCAGAAAAGAGAATGCTACAAATAAATGTTCAAGAAGAAGAAGAAGAAGAAGAAGAGATTGGATTTATACCCCACCTTTCACTTGGAGTCTCAGAGCGGCTTACAAACTCCTTTCCCTTCCCCTCCCCACAACAGACACCCTGTGAGGTGGGTGGGGCTGAGAGACTTGCCAAGGCTTAGGGCCCAGCACTTTCTTTTACTAGCCTTACAAACGGAATCACTTATCACTGATAGCAGGTTTGTAAACAGCAACCCGTTTAATAATCTTTGGCTCTTTTTTCCCCCCACAGCTGACTTATGGAGACCCCGTAGGGTTTTCAAGGCAAGAAATGTTCCAAGATGGTTTGCCATTGCCTGCCTCTGCGTCCCAGCCCTGGTATTCCTTGGAGGTCTCCCACCAAATACTAGCCAGAGCTGACCCTGCTTAGCTTCCAAAATCTGATGAGATTGGGTTAGCCTGAGGAATCTGACTGGCAAGTATTAATTGTCTCCATGCAGGGCAGTTTTTCATAAATCAGAAAAGAGAATGCTACAAATAAATGTTCAAGAAGAAGAAGAAGAAGAAGAAGAGATTGGATTTATACCCCGCCCTTCACTTGGAGTCTCAGAGCGGCTTACAAACTCCTTTCCCTTCCCCTCCCCACAACAGACACCCTGTGAGGTTGATGGGGCTGAGAGAGCTCTGACACAAACTGCTCTTTCAAGGACAGCTGTGCCAGAGCTTGTGACTGACCCAAGGTCACATCAGTAGGTGCAAGTGGAGGAGTGGGGAATCAAACCCGGGTCTCCCAGATTAGAGTCCGCACACCAAACCACTGCACAACATCAACAAAGACACGTTTGGGCAGATGGTCTCACAGACATGTTTGAGGACTAGGAAATTTATCTGCAAGGTTGACAATGGACACCTGCGAGGGTTCAGCATCAAATGATCCCAAGCAGCTCAGCAGCTGTCTCACAGAGTGTTTGGATCCTAATAAAGACTGTGCCTTGTCTGATATGCTCCACACAGTTGCAGTCTTGAAGCTACTGCTGGTGCTGACTATTTGCATGAAGAAAGTTGACTTCCTCTTCCACATAGTCAGTGCAATGACAGCACTAGCAGCCCAAGGATGTATGTCCATGCATATGGGTGATTGGCACAGGAAATTAGACTGGCACCTGTACATGGATAAGTACATTTGAAAAGAGGCCAGGTTTCGCTAATGAAGGTTGTAATTTATCCTTCATTGAATTCTGTGGCAAGTTCCTTTCCAACTGGTTTCAGTTGATCCAACCTCTATAGATTTATTTGTTTAGAAAATTTTATGCTGCTTCTCCAGGAACCTGAGATTGGTGGCTTATAAAATAAATAAATAAATATTGAATAAAATCCAGTATTGAACACCCAGCTCAGCATAAAAAGCATAGACCATAATAACAGACCACTGACAGCTTGAAATAACACTTTCCAAACTAAAATAGTATTGAAAGATCAACCCCTTAATTAAAGCCTGGGTAAGCAATTACATTTTTTGGCCTGGCACCTTGTATAGTTGTATGCACAAAGTACAACATGCAAACAGTTATTTCGTTTATCCCAATACTGTCTTACTTAACTCAGTGTGCAAAAACTTTGTTGGCCTTAAAGGTGCCACTGGACTCGAAACTTTGTTTCCATGTGCAAATGTGTGCTTTGGTAGACACACAAGAGTGCATTTGGAAGTCCCAAGGAGCCAGTGTCTAACAAACATGCCAGCTGTTTGCCTCTATAGCTTGTCACCCTAATCGAGCATTCTGGGCACCAGCTTCAACGTGCATATGGAACTCCTTTGCCATTGCCAGTGGCATTTTCCTTTTCTATATCAATGGAGGAAGTAGAGTGACATTTGTATTCCCTTGCTTACTTGAATATGATTCCTTCACTGGAATGGAGGTACCCAGTGCGCAAAAGATACCTCTGTACACATATTGATTTCTGAGGAAGAGCAAATAAAATACATAAAACAATTCTGAAGTTTCGTTTGCTGCAGAATGCAGCAGCTGAAAGAGATATATCGACTGCGGATTGGCTTCTGGGCGGAATTCAAGGTGCTGTTTATGAACCAGACTATTTGAAGGATTGCTTGCTTTGCTATGAACCTGCCTGATCAATGCAGTGGGAAGATGACTGCAGTGATCAGGCAGGTTCATAAGAAAGCAAACAACCCTTAGAAGATAAAATCCTGCAATGTGTGCCACCACTGCCTAATATGGGGGGGGGCACAAGAGACAAGGCCTTTTCTGTGGTGGCACTACAGGTATGGAATAACTTCCTCAGCACAATTTGGCTAGCACCACACCTATTAGCAAGCCCACATCAGCTTAAGAATTTTTCTTTGTTTACCTATGTTTTCAGTTGAATCAGTTGCGTTTGCTTGTTTTTCTCTTTTTAAATTTTCTGAACTGAGTATTGTATAGGGTTGCCAAGTGCTTTTTGAGCCACAGCGGGGGACTTCTGGCTGGCGGCTGGAGTGCGTGCGCACCGCACGCACGTCACCTGGAAGTGACGTGGCGACGCCGGGCACGCTGGGGGCGGGGCCACGACCATCTGAGGGAAAACCATAGAGTTTTCCCTCGGATGACCGTGGCCCCGCCCCCAGCGTGCCCAGCATGGTCTCGTCACTTCCGGGTGACGGGCACGTCGGGGTGGGGTTCCCCCCAGGGCCCAATCCACCGGTGGTAGGGAACAGGCTCTTGGGGCGGAGGTTTCCCCGCCCCCCGGGGGGACTTGGCAAGCCTAGTATTGTAAAATTCTGTATATCCTAGATGATAATTTAGTTTCCTTTTTTAAATTGCTGCTAGGTTTTTTCAAATGATTTTTTGGGGGCTTTTTTCTGGTTTGTTGCTTCTTTCTTATTTTGATTTGTGAAACTGATTACTGCTGGCAGGACATATCTTTTAATTCTGTCTTGTTGTTTTTGAACAATCTGGTGTAAGCTGCCTCAAGAGTCTTTCTGGAAGCCTAGAAATAAGCTAAAACCAAATAAACGATAAACAATGTCCCAGATTATGGAAAGCAGCTTCAAGAAGATGGTAACCAAAGCACAGAGGCATTTTAAGCAGAACAAGTGAATTTTCTGTCTGACTGTAAAAAGAAAAAGAACCCCTGCCTCTTGTCTCTTACATTTCACAGTGACACACAATCTTATCATCAATAGCTACGAAATGACTAGGTTTGTTAAATATGCCAGCTAATGTACTGAGCTTGATTTAGTGGCACTCAGTATGATACCCTGCACATCACCATCAATCCATTATTGAAAGAAACAGCTGCACAATTACTAAGGCCTTTTTTCCCTCTGTGTATTTAAACAATTAATGCTTTTATAAAGAACGTCCAATGAAACCTGAATACTTATCAGAGCAGCATCAGAGCTCCATTATGCATCTCAAGATGCGGTGACTAATAATTTTTCCTCGTCATGAATATAATCTTAGCATGGAATAAAGAGAAGATCAATTGACTGAAAGCATTCTTTCTTTCTAAAATAAAAAAATATACACAGATACAATTGAGCTGACATAGCTAAAAGGAAAAGAAAACATATGCCAAAGATTAAAACATGCCCAGTGTTGTACTAAATTCCACTTCCACTTTAAATATATTGTAATGTTTCTTGTTGAACCTTTTCTGTTGGATTCCTCTTATTATTCCAGTAGTTGATAAGTGGTTGCCATTGCCAAATAAGTGTTTCCTGTTGTTTCTCCCACAGATAATTTGTTCATTAAGACTGTACATAACATTTTCTATATCCATGCATCTATTACTTCTCTGTTTCTCTAAAGTCGTCCATTTCCAAAACCGGGCCGACAATGTTTTTGCAGAAATCAATGTTTTATTTTGATTTTATTTAAAAATTATTAGCTGCCTTTCTATCTTATGGAACTCGAGGCAGCTTAGAATATAAATAAAACCATTATAAAAATACACAAAAGATAATAATTTAAGATCTTCAATTGGGACTGCCAATAAATAAAAACTAAATTAGTCCAGTTATTTATTCATTTAAAATATTTATTTAAAATATTTATTACCAAGGTATCACACTTCCAGTAAAGATCTAAGCTAGAATACATGCCGTATAGGACACTTTGTTGTAATACTATCTGTATAATAACTTCAACCAACTGGGTTGGATCCAGCAATAGATGAGAAGAAAAGAAATTTTACTTAGAACAGTTTTGCTTGGGAAAGCAGTAGCTAAGCAGTGGCAGCTACACATAGGGCTTTAATATAATTTTAATGAAACAACAATGTCCATATGGAACGGTGTAATGTACAGCAGATGGTTCACATGATTTCATTTTACTTGGTTTTGAAACTGTATTATAAGAAATACTTTGTGGTATGTCTTATGCATGCAGAAAGGATAGATACAATCGCTTTCATTTAACGCAACGAAAGAGTGAGGAGTAATTTTAGCATTTTGGCTTGTGCAAGGATGATTGCAGAGGTGGAAATCTTCCCTGGGATCCAACCCAGCATTCTATATATCTCTTCTCAAGTGTGGGCCAATCTGCAGATATCAAAATCTGTGGATCAGGCCCAAATGGAAAGAAAGGAAATTTCCCCCAAAACGTTAAGGATTCCCCAGGTTTGCAAAAAGATCTGAATTTTTTTTTAAAAAAAATTACATCAGAGGGTTTAAATCCTGCCCCAAACCCCTGTTGGCATAGTCTCTGGGATGACAGGACCTGTAGGAGGTGTAGTGGGGAAGGCTGGGAGCCATGTTGGACTCCCTGGTAGCAGCTACAAGGGTGGAGGAGGTTGTGGGCCCAGTGGCAGGGGACAGGAGCCACACTACACTCACTGGAATCAATGTTGTGCCAGGCTCTCCCATGGCAGCTGTGAGGACTGCAGGAGTTCAATGTCAGTGTGTGTGTAGAGTGTTGGGAGGGCAGGAATGTGGTGGGCCTGGCAGTGGAGCCTGGGAGTTGTTCCGGGCTCGCTGACAGTGGCTGCAACCAGGGGGGAGCCATGGTACTCATGGGGGTGCCCCTTCGTCCTCTTAGCTTTAATTACATTTTAATTTACTCTAAAGTGGGAGCCACAACAGACTGCTGGCAGTGATGGTGGAAACTTGGGGGAGCCTGCAGTGAGCCTGGCAGCAGAGGCAAGGAACCGTGCTGGGCTCCCCAACATTAGTCTTGGTGGGTGGGTGGGAATGCAGCACTGGGCTTATCAACAGTGGCTGAAACATGGGAGGGGGCAGGAGTCACAATACTCACGGGGGTATCCCTTCTCCCATTAAAAAAGGTAAAGGTTCCCTTGCTCGAAAGCCAGTCGAATCCGACTCTAGGGTTGCGGTGCTCATCTCCGTTTCAAAGCCGAAGAGCCAGCGCTGTCCGAAGACGTTTCCGTGGTCATGTGGCCGGCATGACTAAACACCAAAGCGCATTAAATTTAATTTAAAGTGGGACCCATGATGGGCTGTTGGCAGTGAAATGGGAGAAGTTAAATCTAAGACGGGAAGGGATCCCCCAGCAAGTATCAGAGGTCCCCACTTGTATATTCTAACAGCCAAGCTGGCCAAATCTGAGGAGACTTGAATCTAGTGAATGGAACTGTGAATGGGCAAAACAGATCTTTCTATAAACCTGAAAAATGCCCCAGGTTTGCAAAAAAAGAAAAGAAAAGAAAAGTGAAATCTGAAAAAAATTACACTGGGTGGTTTTAAAAAGCCACAAATGATAAAAGGAACACCTGTAGCTTTAAAAAAACCAGAAGCCCTCAGTGACTGTTGCTAGGTAACCACAACGTTCTAGGCTTGGTTTCTGGCAGTAAAAGGCAGGGAGAGGGTGCAGGGTCCTTTCCAGGGCTGTTTTGGCCTTTGAGGGAGGATTGGGTGACTTGATATCACCTGACTTACATGACTCAACCAGGTCTGGCTCATTGCTACTCTTCAACAGCAGCCACCCTAGGAAAGCCAGTGTGGTGTACCAGTTAGAACCTCAGAGCGGGGTCTGAGAGACCCAAGTTCAAATCCCCATCTTTCTGTAGAAGCTCACTGGGGTGATCTGGGGTGAGTCATATTTTCAGCCTAACCTACCTCACAGGATTTTTGTAAGGATAAAAAGGAGGAGAGGAGAATACTGTAAGCTGCTTTGGTCCCCACAGTGGAGAAAGGTGGGGTATAAATTAAGTAAATTAATAATAAATATAACTGAAGATGGGAGAAAATACAAGGTAGTTTGGTGAATGGCTGAGAAGGAGAGAATGAGGTGGGAAAAGGGGAGAGGTTGCCAGGTGGTAGGAAAGAGGAAACAGTGCAGGGAGAGGGATACTGTGTAAAGTGAGGTCCCCCCTGCAAGTAGGGTTACCTTTTCCCAGGTGGGGACAGGGGATCCCCTGCTTTTGTGGGCTTCTGCCCACCAGTGGCCAGTTGTCCAGTGGGAGGAAACTCCCCCAGGCCCCCAAACAGCGATGTTGTGCACAACATGCTGACATCACCCAGAAGTGACGTAGGTGCATTGGTAATGTTGGGGGGGGATGCTCGGTTTTTTTGGGCAAAACTATATGGTTTGAGGGCAATTGTACCATAGAGAAGAAGAAGAACAAGAAGAAGAGACTGGATTTATACCCCACCCTTCACTACCCGAAGGAGTCTCAGAGCAGCTTGCAATCTTCTTTCCCTTCCCCTCCCCACAATAGACACCCTGTGAGGTAGGTAGAGCTGAGAGAGCTCTCTTGAGAACTGCCCTTGAGAGAACAGCTCTGAAAGAATTTATGACTGACCCAAAGTCACACCAGCAGCATCATGTGGAGGAGTGGGGAATCAAACCTGGTTCTCCCAGATTAGAGTCCATGCTCCTAACCACTACATCAAATTGCCCCAAAACCAGAGCATCACCCCTGACATCACAGGCGTGCCCACTCCTAGAATGCCCTTCCAATCCCCTGTCAGTGTGATGATCACACCTGGCAACCCTAAGAACATAAGAGAAGCCAATGTTGGATCAGGCCAATGGCCCATCCAGTCCAACATTGCCACACAGTGGCCAAAAATACCAGGTGCCATCAGGAGGTCCACCAGTGGGGCCAGGACACTAGAAGACCTCCCATAGTTGCCCCCCCCAGCACCAAGAATACAGAGCATCACTTGCCCCAGACTGAGAGTTTCTGCCTATACCTTGTAGCTAATAGCCACTGATGGACCTCTGCTCCATATGTTTTTCCAATTCTCTCTTGACGCCATCCATGCTTGTAGCTGCCACCACCCTACCTGCAAGTCCTTGAGGGTTGCCTACCATGGAAGTAGGTCTGGCCCAGTGGTTGTCATCATACAACTGGACCTCGTTTTCTTACACAGAGGCTGCTGGAGAGGGGAGTGGTTAAGCTGAAGACAAAGGGGCATATAGATGTAGGCCGGCTGACGGGAAGGAGAGAAGGAAGCAATAAAAGGGGAGAGGCGCAGGGCTTTTTTTCTGGAGGGACATGGTGGAACGGAATTCTGGAACCTCTTCATGGAAACCAAATTCTAAAAAAATGTTTAAAAGTTCATAATTCCTTTTTTAATTAGTCCTCCACCATTTATTGTGACTGCCAGCACCCATCGGGGAGTGTGAAAGGGGATTTTCCCAGATGAACCTGATTGTCACTCCAGAAAGGTCCTCCTTGTCAGTCAAAACCATAACATCTTTATTGTTTATAAAAATTGTCGGACCTCCTTTAACAGTCTTTGATCCAACAAACTGTGTTAAAACATGGTTGTTTCACGGTCATCCTTCAGCCTTAGGCACCCAAAGCAAGGCCCGAAAAAGAACTGAGGAAGCTGGTGACATGTCTAAAGTCTGGGAACGACTTTAAAGTTGAGGTAAGTCTGTAACGCATGCAAATAATATGGTTTCAAAGAATCCTGTGTGTTTCTCCTTCATTTCCCTCTTGAGAGTTCCGGCACCTCTTTTTCCAGGAAAAAAAAGCCCTGGGGTCTTTCAGGAAGGGGAAAGAGGAAATAGCAGCAGAGGGGGGAGTAAGAGGCATCCTGCTTTTTTCCCTCTACTACTAACATTCAAGACATCTGTGTGTAATTTATTACAAACTGCCTCAAATATGTGAATTGACAAATCTGTTTCCTGTTTCTCCTTATAAACAAAAATGTCCTTTCTGCACTCAGTAGTGCATATAATTTAGCTATAAATGGGCAATTTAACCATTGTCTGTCTAAGTGTGCCTAGAGGTTTAAATATAAGAACCCTGAATAAAACTCTTAATCTGTAAATACTGAGATTGAGAGACCTCCAGGTAACACTTTTGGCCCAGTCACTGAAAAGGTAATATGTTGTTCTTTTCTAATGTTTGTCAGTCAGATCTCAGAGGCTGAATACATCCTCAGTCTTATTAGTTTATTGACTAATACAATTCCTCTCTTGATCCACATGCAACCATAAACAGACATTTTATGCTAGCTTTTTAGTGGATTTTTAAAAGATCTTCATTATATGTCTACTGTTTTATTTTGGGTTAGGATGTTGGGAGCTCTTCCTACTGGCAGTTGTGGTTTTCTTTGTGTTTGCACAGTGATTGTTGAAATTACATCTTTAAAAAGGAATAAAAAAATCAGTATAAACCAACATGCAAGCAACTTAAATAACCAGAATTTCTCATTAGTACACACACACACACACACACACACAGAGGAAGCTGTCTTATACTGAGTCAACCCATTAGTCCATAATAATGTAGCACCATTTGAATGGCAACCACTCTCTGGGACCTCAGAGACATTTTTAAAGGACCATGCCACACATGAACATGGTCTCCTAAAGATTCTCCATGACAATCCCCAGGTACAAGAAGTCTCTGCATGCTTTTTAGTTTTTCTATTTATATCTCACCTTTCTGCCTGATTGGAACCCAAAGCAGCTATGCAGAAGTATATATTATATCATATATAATATATTATACAAATCTGTACTCCATGGTTGTCCACCCCATGTGATTTTCATGTCTGTTGCTCTACTTTTCAAAGATATAATTGAAGAAATGGTTGCAGAAGCACAAAAAAAATCAATTCACTTAATACACTTCATGCATGGTTAGTGAAGATTGCATACAGCTATTAATAGACCCTTAGGTTTCTCTCTTTATCACCTCTCCCTTCCCCTCCCCACAACAGGCACCCTGTGAGGTAGGTGAGGCTGAGAGAGCTCTCTCGAGAACTGCCCTTGAGATAACAGCTCTGAAAGAACTTATGACTGACCCAAGGTCACACCAGCAGCTGCATGTGGAGAAGTAAGGAATCAAACCTGGTTCTCCCAGATTAGAGTCCACACTCTTAACCACTACACCAAACTGGCTCTCTCAAGGAAATGCAGAGGCAGGCAGTGACAAGCTACCTCTGAGCTTCTCTTGTGGTGAAGATCCTGTGGATTTGCCATAAGTTGCTTGCACCTTGACAGCACTTTCCACTACTGCTATGTACAGTAATGTATGTGAAATATGAAGAAAACCTTCTGGACAAGTTAAAAAATAATTCTAATATTATTAAGATAAACCCCAAATTAGTGAAACTATAATTGTTGTTACTGAAGCATTCTTTCTGGAAATATAGAACAATAGTTTTGCTTTCAGATATGAGCTGTAATTGGTATTTTTTTTAGAAAAGCTTATTAGCATGCCATATGTAAAACAGAAGCAAAGCTGGAGCTGGAATGATGATATACCCATGTAGAGTGTTTGGATACAGCAAACTTTGTTGTTTTCTGTGGAACCCACAAATATGCCTGGTAGTTTTTAACCAAACATGTAGCTGGCCAGTAATCACCCTCTGAAAATTCACTCTGTGATTAATGGCAGTGTTCACCACAAGGCGAATATTTTCTCAAAGTCATCAGCCAGCTTGGGAACATATTACCCAGGTTTCATATTATTGGTTGATACATGCTGGCTGAAATATAATAAATTAACACGTTAACAGACCTGCAGGCTTACTGGCAGCTCTTGCAGCAAAAGGAAACCACAGAAAATAACCCAAATAGAACTGTAAAAATTCTGTTTTTGCTTGAATTATAAGGACAAAAATGTTGAAATTTTTCCCTTTACGTACAACTGTTGGTTTAACAGCATTAAGCAGAGGTATAAGAATTCAAGTTTGAATTCTACCAGAGTTCCTATACGATGCCCAGAAACATTGATTTCCATGGAAAATGTTCCTGGACTATCACATTTAATTGACTCTTCTATATTTATTGTACCTAAAATTGTAAAGATCCCAGAAATGTTGTGCATGCTTTATTCAGTCACACATACAAACTATCTGTCTCAAACAGGTTTAGGCATGAATAGTACACAAAAACATAAGAGGTAGTCTGTCCATCTAGTCCAGCATCTTGTTGCGCACAGTGGTCAACCAAGTGCCCCTGGAAGGCCAACAAGCAATGCGTGGAATCCAAACAACTCCTACTGTTCTCGCCCAGCCCAGCACTGATATTCACAGAGTCACTGCCTCTGAACATGAAGGTTCCATTTAGTCAACATGGCCAGTCATGCATCACTTTTCTAATACCCTTTTGAAGCCCTCACTACATCATGTGGGAGTAAACTCTTTCAGTCAATTGCCCACAATACAGTATGACGGTGAGCAAAATATTCAAAATTATTCTGGTCTGTGGTGTTCAAACTGCTTTTCCAGCTCTGTCTTTATCTGGGAATTGCTAACAGTGTGCAGTGTACAGAACCTTCTTGCCTTGATTCATCATTTTTAAAATACTAACCTAAAGGATTTGCAGTCCAAAACTCAATCTACTATGGTATTCCACTTCCCTTACTTAAGAAAAAAAAATCTATTGAGAAGAATGTGAACACTTCCAGGATCCCTTCACACATGACATTGCATGGGTGAATAAATGTGTGAAATAGACATGGCAATGCAAGCTTATTTCAAATGTTGTACCAGTGCAATAGTGTTGATCAACATCAGTATAACCAGTAACATCCATTTCCAGCAATGATTCTATAGCAAAAATGTGGGAGAGATGCAAATGAACTCTTCCTCCTATGTGTCTAATATACTGTTGTCAGCACCACTGAAAGAGCAAGAATGTACAAGATGAACTTCACTCACTTGCCTCATATATAAAGTCATCATAACTTAATAAGTGCAAATAATAGTGCCGTTAGTGGTACCTATTCATGTTAAAGGGCTGTGATGGCTCAGAGGTTAAGACGCTGAACTGCAGACTGGAAGATTGGTAGCTCGGCAGTTCGAGACCCGAGTGCCACATGACAGAGTGAGCTCCCGTCTCTGGTCCCAGCTCCTGCCAACCTAGCAGTTCGAAAGCAAGAAATTGCAAATAGATAAATAGGTACCCCTTTGGTGGGAAGGTAACGGTGTTCTGTGCACCTTGGCATTTAGTCATGCCACCACATGACCACGGAAAAGTCTTCGGACAGAATTGGCTCTTCGACTTGGAAACTGAGATGAACACCGCCCCCTGAAGACAGACCAGTCTTTGCTACAGGCAGCAGAGGAGGAAGTCAGGGGAAATGAGGACAGGGGTAAAGCTCAAATTCTCTCCTCTTTTCAGAGCTCAGGCCTGAAAGAAGCAGGCAAGTAATTTTCCCAGGGAGTGTGGTGGACTGATGGAAGGAAGCCAAAGTGTGACAACGTTCCTTGGATATTTGGTATCCGTACTGATGTTAATATCCTTCTTGGCTGGATATTCCTATTGATATTTCATAAACTGTTTTATAAAACGGCCTCATAGGTTTTTGTTTTCAGTGCAATAGGTTAATCTTTATGCTACTTTTTTAAGCTCTGGGAAAAGATTTATTTGGCAAGTAGAGGATGAGGGGGCCTTTTTCTGAGGCACCATTGAACTAGTGGACCCCATTACTGATCCTTAGTACTGGTGCTTTACATATTAACATCAAAAGTAACGGTAATTCCCCTTCCCCCAATTTTTTATTTAATCTACTACGTTTACAAAAGTAAATTAACAAACCATACAACACATTCTATATCAGATATCTCCTACAAACAAGGTTTTTAAAAAATGGATAATACTTTGGTCCAACTAGGGAGCCAGGTAAAAGTAATGGTAATTTAAAAAAAAGATGTTGTAGTCCTGAGTTGTTTTCAGAGGTTGTTTATCAAAGGAGAAAAGCGGTATGGACTGCTTATGACTTGACATGCTTCAAGCTGCCAAGAATGTACTCATTTTTTTTCCTTTGTAACTTCCTCCTCTGAAGGATGCTTCCTCTAATCAGCAAGCTTTAGTTCCACCTGAGCGCCTATCATACAGCTCCAGACTCTTAATCCCTCTCTGATGTTGCAGATTAATAACACTGTTGTGTCTATAGTAGAATTTATCTTCTGTTTGATTCCCTCCCCCCAATATTCTAAAATTGCTTTCCACGTAGGAACAGACTGTCAGTCCTAGGACACTGGATCATTGGAAGTGAGTATTCAGCCGAAAAGCAAGTTAGCCACAGTTTGTCCTCGACAGTTAAGGAAACGCAGTGCACTGAAGACAGCATTCTCCACTAATTAAAAAATAGTTAAATATGACCAAGAAGCATATCAGTTTCTTCAGAGAAATATGCTTCCCAGTGCCCAAGAGGTTCAGGTCTGAAATACTGGTGGGATTATTTCCCCATTTATGAAATTCTCAGGTATTTTTGGCCTGGGGGAAAAAAAGATGCTGCGTTAAGAGGCTCCATGTAAAGCTCTTTGTACGTTGATGCAAGAGAATATGAATAAAAGGTTCCTGTACTTTGGATATCAAAGGAATATATCAATAGTGCTTCACACTCTGAAGTATAAGATTGAATTATATGGATAGTTGCAATGCCAGTTGAAAGCACAGAAGATATATGCGTCTGTCATAGGTCTATGGGAGCATTTTATCCTGCTCTTTATTCTTTCCTTCCCACCCCCTGGGGGAAAAAATAGAGACAATAAAGGGCAATCTACCCAGAAGCTGTACTGCACAAGCCCCGTCAAAATAAAAGGGAGCAACACAAGAATTCTTTTGGGCCTGTGTGCTGCTTCCCATTCATTCCAGTTCAGAATGTGCAGCATTGCTTCCTGGTGGGTTACTACAATAAGCTAAACCAAATTAAAGGTTTTATGTCATAGCTGCTCGACTTTACACCAATGTGAATCCAAACCCATCATGTTTACTCAGAAGTAAGTCCCACCGATTCATTTAGACTTACTTCCAAGGAAGCATATTTAGAATCATAGCTTTAATTCATCTTCTTGACTCCGTCCTAATGATTAACAGGTTAGTTTCAAAGTTATGATAAAGAGTTTTTAAAATATATTCCTTAGGTGTCAAAGTGTATCATGGTAGCTCCCAACAGTACAGGGGGATTCTGATACAAATGTACGTACTTCCATGCCTCAGAAACGTTTTAAAAAAAAAAAACTTCTGAAGGACAACTTGACAACCCCATCTTAAGCACCACTTCAAAAGAGTCTGGGATGGCAACAAAGGTCTACGCTACTGCATCTTGGAGATAAACTGGCAGGAAGCCTGGCTGGTGCTACACTGGTGTAACTGCTACAACAGCATAGAACTGGCTGGTGTCCGGGGCAATGCTCCCTCTAAGCTGTGGAGTCCTGTGAGCAGCAATTCTACTTTGTGAGCTACTACTGGCATTAAAGTTGTGAGCAAGCGATTTGGCTCTTGCATAAATTAGTTTGCTTTGGAGCCATCCTTCCTGAGCTAAGACAAGAATGTGTGAGCTGGAGGCTAAAAAACGGTGAGCTAGCTCACACTAACTCAGCTTAGAGGGAACACTGGTCAGGGGCATTCTGAGTGCAACCCTAGGGGGCTCCCTAAGACTCTCCATCCAGGAGCATCCCTTGATGCTGGCACAGTGTTATTCCACTGGTGCAGCTCAGGTCAATCTCCTAAGGCTAATTGAAGTAAAAAAAAACACCCAACAACCTGCCCCACATCTCCCGCCCACCCCCAAGCAGTAGGATGTTAACTAAGACTGCCACCATGGCTGCCAATGAGGCACCCTTGCAGGACTATATAAACCCCAGCCAGGACACCCATAGTTCAGATGACAACATGTGTCACACAGGGCTATCTCCCTTTATATCATATCATGCACTCTTACAGCACAGTCTTGCACTTTGATGGTAGGAACTACATGTAAAGACCACTTAGAACCATAAGAGGGGACACTTAACACAAGCAAGCCAGGGGGGAGAACCAACACTGTTGTTGCATTTGCCTAATACTGCTTTACTCAGAACCATTACAGGTGCTCCATACCAGGACACTGACCCGAAATGGGAGACCCAACTCCAGCCTCCAACTCAGACTGCTTCACAGCCGTCCCCTTCCATGTGCCTACTTTGTGCATTGCCACGATAACCCTAACTCCCACATCAGTTGGTTGCAATAAGTATGTATATTGCTAAAAAGGGGTGGGCAGGAATATATATCGGCACTTCAATGACCATGCCAACATGATACCATGCCAGTGTTACCCCTGCCCCACCCCTGCCCCTGCAGGTGGGGAACAGCCAGTGCAAATTTTCTGCTTGTGCTACAGCTCTTGCTCAAGTAGATATGCAAGAAAAAGACTGCAATAGTCACTTGCGCTAAGTCAGACTTATTGTATCTGTCCAGTTTGGTGTAGTGGTTAAGTGCGCGAACTCTAATCTGGGAGAATTGGGTTTGATTCCCCACTCCTCCACTTGCACCTGCTGATGTGACCTTGGGTCAGTCACAAGCTCTGGCACAGCTGACCTTGAAAAAGAGCAGTTTGTGTCAGAGTTCTCCCAGACCCACCTACCTCACAGGGTGTCTGTTGTGGGGAGGGGAAGGGAAGAGCTTGTAAGCCGCTCTGAGACTCCAAGTGAAGGGCGGGGTATAAATCCAATCTGCTCTTCTCTTCTTCTTCTTCTTCTTCTTCTTCTTCTTCTTCTTCTTCTTCTTCTTCTTCTTCTTCTTCTTCTTCTTCTTCTTCTTCTTCTATCTCCACGTGTTTCTATTTGTGCAAGATCTTGTGCAATCAATTTTGAGGTATTGTAATATATAGGGGGGAGACCACTAGGTGTTGCACGATCAATGGAGAGATTTGACTGGCACAAGGGGAACTGTGGCAAGTCTGTTTATTTTCTGCATTTGCATCGGTGGATCTGAGCCTGTAAGTGCAACTGCAGTCTGGGAATGACTGCGCTATTGACCAAACATCCTACTGACCAAACATGATGCCTACTGCCTTGCAGGATGGAAGGCCTGTGGAACTGCCCCAGCAGCCAGTGCAGACCCACTTCCATTGCTACCATCCACAAGGAATGGGTGCTGGTCCAGTGGTTACACTATGGGCAGCTGTAGATCTTGCTTGAGTCCCACAGGCAGAACTTGGAGTGGGGGGGAGGCACTTGCTTCTTCCTATTAGTGTCCACTCATTATTGTGCTTGTGTCTCTTTGGACATTATGCAGGCAAGCAGTCAACAGAAGAAGGAGCCCTGAAGGACTGCATCCCAGTACAGTGTCAACCATCTGCTGGAACTACGGCATGACCAACAGCTACTGTGACCAGTGTGCATCTCACTGTTAGGCTGTGGGTTGCCATCTTTCTCAGACCTGCCTAGCTACTGAACAATTACAAGCTGTTCAGACACTTGTTCTTCACTCACTCCTCCACATCACTGCTAGTGTCTGAGGATGGGGCAAAATGGGCCACAGTGTCTGAGTAGGATCTGGGAGAAGCAGGTTTGATTCCCTACAATGAGCAGGATTTAGGCTTGAAGTTATATAAGGCCTTTTCTAATTCTGTAAGTGCATATATGTTAAAAAACCTTCTTCACTGTAGAGTACTACCCTTGGGAAGCGGTACTGGCATTTGCCTATAGATACTGAACTTCATAATGCTGGTCTTAAATAATAGGGTCTGTTTATAGGAGAAGCCTGTTCGAAGAGTTGGATTGTTAATCAAAGATCCAGTTGCTTCAGTTTTGAGGCTTTCATGCTCTTCATTCATTCATTCATTCATTCATCCATTCATCCATTCATTCATTTGATCTATACCCCGCCCTCCCCGCCAAAGTAGGCTCAAGGTGGCTTACATAAAAGTACATATATAAATAGAGTTTAAATCATTCATAAAAACACTGTAACGATGAAATATTAGTTATCCTAAAGTGCTGGAACAATATTCAAGCAAAGTGTGAGAGCAGAAGTTTCAAGATTAACAGTACTACTTAGGTGGCAGTCATGATGATGTTAGCCGAATTGCTCTTTAGGAGAGGCAATTGGAACAGTTTAATAATCGGGATTCAGGTCTATGTCTACGCAGGATGGGCTATGCTGGTACGTTTCAATGAAGAGATGAAACAGAAGTAAAACAAAACTTTCTTTACTGAATATGTAGGTCAATCACACAAGAATAATAATAAAAACCACACAGGCATACAAGGACTAAGAAAACAGGTTAGATATCACAGCACAGTTGCATGAGCAGGAATATCGTTGATGGGGTATATTTACCTATGGCGTGGCTCAGCTCCGAAAACTTCCAGCTGAAGGGAGGGCGGAAGGGTAGAAAACGGGGTGGAAAACACGTGAATCCAGAACAGCTGGGAACACGTGGATTGACCTTAGCTGCAGACTAAGGCAAAGTGGTTATCGGGAGTTTGGTATAGCAAGTGGGACAAAAGAGGTTCAAGCAGACATAGAGGGGTCGTTGGTATGAAGAAGGGAAGGTAGCCCTCTTGGCTTTGTGCACAATGTTTTAAGGTCTCTGCTGCGAGGGGAGGGGGTGGGCTCAAACGGATTACCAGGTAGCCCGACCCTAAAGGTCAGTGATTGGCCATGATGTCAATATTCAATCTATCGATTAACTAAAGGGGAGGTGTCTGGGCGGAGGCAGGAGGTATGTGCCGGGTCACCAGTAGCGCTGACGTGGCTGTTGCTATGTGTAATGGACTTCTATTGTTGGTCTGGCAAGGGAGGACTTCTGATGTTAAGCTTGTCAGGTGGAGACACTCGGTCTGGGCTGGCTAATGAGTTTCTGTGTTTGCGATCAACCTTCATGTTTGCATACATGATGAGCTTAACGACTCTGGGGGCCCCGCTGGCTAGATGTAGATCATCCTATGCAGCTGGCATCGTCTTGGCTTGCCCCCTGGTTGAACTCTACGTTCCACAGTCTCTTCACTAACCCTTTCTGTATCAAGCTTACATTCACACAGCATAGTCCATAAAAGTAGTCCAAAATGGATGCTCCTGGTAACAATGACATTTTCACACTAGCTCAGTTGATCCGATTATGTATGTGGTGAGCACAAGTTGTAAGTTGTAGGCCAGGACACAGGGTCACTTCTCAGGTGTTTACCATGGCCATGGCCTAAACTTAGGGTTGCCAAGTCCCAGGGGAGTGGGGGGCCTCCACCAGGGGGTCTGGCAATCCTACCTAAACTTCTCCCAGCTGACCTTTATCAGCCAAGTTACTGTTGTGTATATTGTTGGAAATGTGATAAAGTAACAGTTTATACTACTAGTACTTAATATGATGGAAGAGGATCAGTGTGGGGTAGTGGTTAGAGTGCTGGGCTTGGACCTGGGACACCTAGGTTCAAATCCCCATGTCACCATGAGTCTTGCTATGCCAGTTCCACCTCACAGGTGTTCTGTGAGGATGAAAAGAGGAAGGGAGAACCACAGAAACCATTCTGCATTCGTTGACAGAAGGATGGCACAAAAACCTATTGGATAGATTTAACCAATTGAGAAGTATTTGTATGTGTGTACCCACAGATACACACACATACACAGGTGGAGCCAAAGAAGTGTGACAGTTTCACAAAAGAACACTTAAAAGAAATGGCAAATATGAAACTTAGTCCCCCCAAAAGCAAATAAAAGGGTCATTTGAAAGATTTATGGTTAAGAGGCCAGCAAATTAGCCTATTAACGTTAAATTGGAGTGAAAATAGAGCTCATACATAGTAATGAGATTAATGTTAAGGCCTGGAGTGCTAAATGGGCAAAGCCGTCATTTTGCGATAGCACAGGCAGAACTCAGGAAGGACAAGGGAAGGATATTCACAACGGCAACGTATGCAGACAAAGGGCTGCAGTAAGCTGTTCCCCAGAAACCTAACCTCTGAGTGAAGAACCCTCTTCGCAGTTTTGCCTAGGAGTGCTCAGAGACTTGCTGTAGCTTATCCTTAAGTGTGGGATGAAAGATGAACCACCTAGCTGCCAATATTTGATTCAGCTGTTTTATCTAAAGAGCAAGACAGAGCATCCACCTGGGACCTTGAGAATCCAGAGGCAGAAATCCCTCCCACCTTCAATGGAGCTGGCTTTAAACCTTTTCACGGTAGTTATAGTAATTCTGGAAACTGTTTAAAAATATTTTCAAAGGCCTATATAGCTCATGTTGAGATCTGGGAAAGGAACAAAGTACTCTGAGGCCGCAGTCACACACACTAAATAATCCACTTCCAATCCACTTTCATATGACCAAGAAGGATATCAGTTTCTTCAGAGAAGAAACTATCCATAAAACAAAGGCAGAGTGCGGTCACACGTGCCAGATGACATTTATTTAGTGTGTGTGACCACAGCCTGAAGGTCTGTAAGATAAGAGAATTGTACAGTTTATGGACTGAAGAATTAAACATTACCAAAAATAGATTTTCATCACCATGTTGACGTGCTGACAATTAGTTCATAGTGATTTCAAGATTCTGGTCAAATGAGAGTATGGAAATGAAAACTGTCATGACTTTGTGGGATCACACCAAAGGGCCAAAGTTCTCCATTTGGAAGTAGTCAGTCAGCAACTTTGCCCTGACCTAGATAGCCCAGGCTAGCCTGATCTCATCGGATCTTGGAAGAAAAGCAGGGTCATCCCTGGTTAGTACTTGGATGGGAGACCATGCAAGAGGCAGGCAATGGCAAACCACCTCTGAATGTCTCTTGTGCTGAAAACCCTATGGGGTCTCCATAACTCTGTTGCAACTTGATGGCACTTTCCACCAGCAAAAACCAGAGACTGTAGAAAAAGCAAGTATGATAATGGTGATAAATAATTAAGTCCCTGTTCTTTGTCCCTCAGTATCTGGCAACCAGTAAGCACAGATAGATGATCCTTATGAACTTTTAAAATAATCCATCACTGGCTATCGCACCAAACTGGGTTATGGATTCTGGAGAAGTTAGCTAGGCCATCACAGTCTACTTGGCATGTATCACCAAATCAGATACTCATCTTGACTTCAGGCTGTATGAATAAATATAAAGAGCCATTCCAAAGAAAGAGTCAGCTGGAAGCCGAGTTCTACTTCCCCCCTTGAAAACTCCCAGTCTTGTTGGCCTTTTGTTTCCTGTATGGTAATCTATTACCAATCCTGGTTTTATTTCATGCTTCTTATGCTTCCCCACGAGTCTTTAATGCAGTCCTAAGCAGAGTTACACCCTTCCTAAGCCTATTGAGTTTAATGGACTTAGAAATGTGCAGCTTTCCTTAGGATTGCACCACATGATGTACAAGAAATAAATAAAGTAGCTACATGAACCTGTTTCTGATACACAGAGTCTGAAAAGTTTAGAGAAGCAAAACTTCAGTTTGCCGATAGTTTGCACTGACATTGCTTTTCTACACTTTTAACAATTCTGGCTTTAAAATACGATTTCCACCAGAACTTGAATTAGAGTGACAGATCTATAATTTCCTGGTTCCTCTTCTGGACCCTTTATACAATATAGAGGTTACGTATGTCACCCTCTAGACTTCTAAGGGATTTTGGTGATGATAATAGGCATATGTCAGTTGAAATGTCAGCAATATCTCACCTGCGTTCCTTAAGGTCCTAGGTACATCATCTAGTCCCTTGTAACCAGATTTTAAATTGAGTTTGCACTACCTCTATTTATTGATTGATATTTCTGTGCCACCTCTTCAGACTCCTGCTCAAAGTGGCTTACAATTAAATAATATTAAAAACAAGCCAACAGAAACAAGCCATAAAAACTATCCATAAAACAAAGGCAGAGTGCGGTCACATGTGCCAGATAACGTGTGGGGGGGAAGCGAGGCTGTTTGCTCCGTAGTAATTTGACCCGCCACTGCATGATCAGACACAGCGGTGGGTTTTTCCTTCGCCGCGTGTTTCTGGTGCACTTCAATGAGGGATCACTGACGCAATGGGAGTGCACCGGAACGATCACATGGGGAAGTCCATCCGTGGCCCGCCGCAAACCCGTTTGATACTGCATTTCCCCCGGTATTTTTAAACTCCACTTCTTTGGCAGAGCAAAACGGGTTGGTGACGGGTGTGGGACACTTGCCAGATGTTCCCGTATGATTGCTCCCTTAAAATCCACCCGGCATTCATGCCTGTCGTGCAGCTAATTCTGCATGTGATCAGGACCACAGACCAGTAAAAATTTGGTAAGATAATACCCCTCGATAAAAGACTGGGGGGGAAGATGTGTTTTTGTAAGAAAATAGAAAATAAAGGAGGCACCAGGAGAGCCTCAAGGGGGAGGGCATTCCAGAGGCGAGGTGCCACCTTGGAGGCGGGGGCACAGAGAACTGGTCTTGATAGGCAGATCTTAACTGGCAGGGCGAATAGTGTGTGAAGAGACAGTTCTTCAGGTATCCTGGTCCCAAGTCTTCTAGACCACCACTGTGACATAAGGTCTTCTGCAGTGAAAGTAGGTATGAAGAATTAATCCAGTTTTTCCTTTAACAGTTCCTTCAACAGGATTTTCTGCCTCTCCCTAGTTTCAGAGATAGCTAAGGAAACTTTTATTATTAGTCTTTTAAAAATATCCTTAGTCATTTTGCACTTCAGATTTCTTCTTGGCCTGCCAAGAGATCTTTCTTTAAAAAGTAGAAAAGGAAATTCTTTTTAAAAGGAGTCCTTTCTGCATTTATACCATCCTTGACCCAGCTACTTAACCAAACTGACCCTCTTTTGGACACCTTTCAACCTTTTCAACCCATGGAATATATTTTATTTGAATTGCTCTACTCACATTTTAAAATAACCTAGAAGGCTGCTGCAAGGATTTGACAGATCCAGCTAGACCTTTCTGCTTCTGTGTAACTAATTTTAGCATCTGGGAGACATTTTTACTCATAAAATCAAATATAACCATGTTGTGTTTCTGTTCACACATGCACTGGAATAGATAATACTGTGGGCCACTCCTCTCACTGACTGCGGTCACACACACTAAGTAATCCACTTTCAATCCACTTTCCAACTGGATTTTGCCAGTTCACACACCAAATGGAAAGTTCACTGAAAGTCGATTGAAAGTGGACTATTTAGTGTGTGTGACCACAGCCACTGTCAAAGGCTTGCACCAGATTTATTGCAGAAATGGCTCTTAGTCAAGATAAGTAAATGGAATGTCCTCTGCTGGTGAACTCACAAAAGGTACTGAGCGCCAGAGGTCACAAAAAGAAAAAAAATGTCCTTAATTGTGCAATATCTATAATATACTTTGAAATGATTCAATAAGGTAGAAGGAGATTGAAAAATATATTGCTCTTCAAACTTTTTTTTTTGCCCTTAAGTCACAGCTGGGTTATGGTGACCCCACAGGCAAGAGGTATTCAGAAGTGGTCTGCCATTGCCTGCCTCCACATCACAACCCTGGTATTCCTTGGAGGTCTCCCATCCAAATACTAGCCAGAGGTGAACCCTGCTTAGCTTCTGAGATCTGATGAGATTGGGATAAATTAGCTATGGTAGGAGCCACAGGAATGGTTTCTTACAGAGGCCTCTCCTCTTTCCCATTGCTAGTGAACACTATTAGGGAAAGGCAGTGTTCCTACATGTGGAACTTTGGCAATATCTCTGTGGAAAACAGGATGCTGGACTAGACGGGTTTTTTTTGGGGGGGTCTCCTTTTGATATCTTGTGTCAGATCCAAGGCAGCATTTTGGATTAAATTAATCATATAAAATAAATAAATAATTTATTGACTTCGTTACCAGCTATTGCAAAGAGCAGTCATTTCTTGTGTATTTATTATACTCTACACATAAATCCTTTTTTATTTTCCCACATGGGTCCACACTGTGTCACAAACTTTCATTAGATTGTCAACATGAATTGTATGCCTAATTGTTGCACTAAGGTGTTATGTCTGTCTACCAGAGCAACCCAGTAAAGTATAAATTACTGTTTTAATGCTGTTGACACACTGACATATTCACAATGTCCTTGGAGTAAGTATGAATGCTTAATTGGCTTGACTGTCAGACTTCCTAAAATAGAGATGCCATTCTTTGTCCCGGCATTTCCAAATATCGATTGTTGTGGTACCAAGTGTGTACACATGCAAGCAAAACAAGCCTCCAAAAAACCTACCTGTTAATATCTTTCCAAATGTCCTTGAATACTCGAAGTATCTGATCAAGAACAGCACAATGTTATGCTTTCCAACTTTTTAGCCAGTATAGGAGCTGGTTCATACATCTGGCAGCCCCCTCAAAACTGCCTTCACAAACACAGAGAAGCTGGCAGTGGGCATATGAAGGCCTCGTTTCTTTTGGAATTCCACATGGCCACAGTGATTTGCTCAAGCAGAGCAGGTTCTTTCCAAGACAATACATTGGACAGTGACTCGGTCTCCTGTATAACCCCACACATGAAGGTGTCTGATCACAGACACTGCACCTTCCTGAGAGCAGAGGGTTGCCAGGTGCAGCTGGCAACTCCTAGGAGCCTTTTGGGGGTGGTGACTGGTGTGCCTGCATTGCACCTGTGTGCTTACGTCACTTCCATCAAAAATCAGAAGTTACATCACAATGTCAGGGGAACACACTCTTGTTGTTGTTAGCCATTCAGTTGTGTCCAGCTCTTGGCGATTCTATGGGTCAGCTCTCTCCATGTTTTCCAATCCTGTACTGTTTCTCTAGGACTTGCAAATACTCTATGGTTTGACCACAGAGGTAGAGAAATCCTAGAGTGATCCCTGATGTCATGACATCTCTATTTCTTTACAGAAATGACATCCATATGCTGGCGCGCACACCCACATATTTTCCTTCTGCTGGAGTGTCTGTAAGCCCCCTCAAAACTGCCTTCACAAACACTGGAGTTTCCATAGCCAGCGGGCAATGAAGAGGTTCTCTAGGAGGTCTCCCCTCGCAACTCAATGTGACCATCTCATGGCCATCATTGCATGCCATGTGAGAAAAAAAGTCACATGTGTGTTCTGTTCTGTCTCTTGTGAAAGAGTTCTAAAAGGTCTTGTACAGGTGTCCCCAAACTATTTCAGCCTGTGGACAACATTGGAATTCTGACACAAGGCGGTGGGCACAATGACAAAATGGCTGTCACGGGAGGTGGAACCAACCACAAAAGGTTAGGGAGTGAGGTTATGCAGAACTCTCATAGTAACTCTTCGATGTTTCAGGCAGCAGTGCTGTTTTAATGGGATGCCTTATAAACAAACAGATTGTGGGAAAACATGTTTTGCATACACGCAGCACACCTTCAGTCATGCAGTGAAGATCCTTGTGCAGTGGTGGTGTCTACTGGCAAAGCAATGTTTTAAAAAAACCTGCGCAGCCAATCCAATCTCAAACGGCCCAAAAGAAACCCTGCTGGGCAAAAGCCCCACACCCTTCCTAAAAAACATACACCAGGAACGGTGTAGGCAGGTGCCATGGTGCTCATAGGCACCGTTTTGAGGACCCTTGGTCTTCTAGACAGTGTAGCTGCAATCCCTTTGGCTACCTTATCCCTTTGTAATTTGAACGTCAACATGGCCATGCTTTCCTCATCATTCTCATTCCACCCCATTTCAGAGATATCATGTATGACTGCTCATGAATTCACCATTATGCAGGGCTTTTTTTTGTAGAAAAAGCCCAGCAGGAACTCATTAGCATAATAGGCCACATCCAACAGCAGAAACTCATTAGCATATAGAGCCACACTCCCATGTTACCAGAAGTGTGGTCATCCAGCCACACCCCTCTTTTACTTCTTATTCTGTTTGTTGTCAAAACCCTGGGCTTTTTTTGTAGCAGGAACTTTTTTGCCACACACCCCTAATTGTAGCCAATCCTAATGAGTTTCTGCTGTTAGGTGTGGCCTATTATGCTAATTAGTTCCTGCTGGGCGTGGCCAACTCAGGAGCCAGCCGGAACTCCGTTCCTGTGCGTTCCTGCCCCAAAATAGCCCTGCCATTATGTAAGTCTTCTGTAGATTTGCTATATGCCGTGTTCTCTTCTACTTATCTTCTGATTGCTTATAGAGAATTTCTATAAGTAATTCTGGCATGGTTTGTGTTAAATTTTCTTGTGGTCAATACCTTTTGTTCCTTCCGTTGGTTGGTATGAATTTATTCCTGTCTAGCTAAGTCATGCCTGTGAATGATCATGTACATGGAAAAAAAAACCTGTACAAATTTTAGTACATGATTACATCATCTTCACGTAAAAGAGGCCATCTAATCTTGCTACCAGGCCGGCACGACTAAACACCAAGGCACACGGAACACTCTTACCTTCTCACCGAAGTGGTACCTATTTATCTACTTGCAATTTCTTGCTTTCGAACTGCTAGGTTGGCAGGAGCTGGAACTAGAGACGGGAGCTCACCCCGTCTTGCATCACCCGGGTCTTGAACCGCTGAACTATTGACCCTCCACAGCCTGCAGTTCAGCGTCTTAACCACTTTACCCACCGCAGCTCCTCCTGTTTAGCTAAGTCATGCCAAAAACCTGTACAAATTTTAGTACATGATTACATCATCTTCACGTCAAGGAGGCCATTTAGTCTTGCTACCAACAGAGGCATACTCTGACCATGGATAACATATTTAGGTAACCGTTCACAGTTCTCGCCTCTATATATTCTTATCATTTTATTTATACCTCATTTTTCTCCCCAAAGGGGAGTCAGAGCAACTTGCAACTTTTTCCTCCCCTCCTTCATTTTATCACCACAACAACAATCTTAGGAGGTAGGTTATTTTGAGAAACAATGACCGGCCACTGAACAAGCTTCCATGGCAGAGAAGGGGTTAAATCCTGGGTCTTCCAGATTTTAGTTTGCCACTCTGACCCCAAAATGGCTTATTTGTATGCCACAGCTATCTTCTATACAAACTGAGAGCCAGTTTGGTGTAGTGGTTAGGAGCATGGACTCTACTCTGGGAGAACCGGGTTTGTTTCCCCACTCTTCCACATGGAGCTGCTGGTATGACCTTGGTGCAGTTACAAGTTCATTCAGAGCTGTTCTCTCATGAGCAGTTCTCTTAAGAGCTCTCTCAGCCCCACCTACCTCACAGGGTGTCTGTTGTGGGGAGAGGAAGGGAAACTTATGTATAGTTTTAAGTTTGGGGAGTGATACATCTTTTACAAAAAAAACTGCAAATAATTAGCCCTTTGCACATAGACTGTTTACCCCAAAAGACCCACCCTACTGCTTCCTACCTCCCCAAATCACACAGATCAATACTAAAGTCTAGGAACTGGTTTGATTTTTTTTGAACAAAGGATGTTTTCATAAGCTGTAAAAACCTGCATGAAATCCCTTCTGCCTCTTGTGTCAGCCACATATAATCATATGAATAGAATGGAGATTACGTTTTTGGCACCAGGCTGGAGGTGGTGTATTGATTCTTAGTTGTTGCTGGGTAAATAATTAAACCATAATTTCACCACTTATCTTATTTGTCTGCTGCATGTGAAGGCCATTTAGATGCATCTAAGGAAAATTAATTAATACACCTCTACCACTGCTTAAATACTGGAAACTTTTAATCCATAAAAGATGAGCATCTGGAAAGCTACTCATCAGAGACCCATCCCAGCTATAGGAAATCTCTCTCTTAAGCCTGAAGTGGCTGGCAGATTAAGCCGTCATTTCCCCTTCTCTGTTCTGCCTTGTGTTTTGTGTAATATGTTAATAATGCCAGCAATGAACAGGCTGCTAACTTGCACAGGCTTCATGCACTGAGTGTAACAAGACTAATAAACCATGACCTAAAAACAAGAGTGTGCCTACTTTGTATTAATGCACAGCCCCTTCCAATTCTCCGCCTGGATTTGGGACCAAGGAAAGCAGTGATGCGGCTTGCATACATTCTGCTTTGGCTAGCTCTGGGATCAATATAGAGCTACGCAGATCACTGATACCTGACCCACTTTGCATTGCTCCACCCGCTTTTGCGTTCTGAGATTTTATTTATTTTACTTCTTTGTTTCATTCAGCTTTGATCTCACCCCTTCCCTGGCAATTGGGGCTCAAGATGGTTGAGGGCAGAAATGCAAAACATAAATAAAAATACTATAAAACAACTTAACACACCAGCACTCTGGCATGACAATCAGAGGAGCTGAGAGTAGGCCCAGTAAGATTGCCTCAAAGGAATGCCTGGAGGAATAAATCCATTTTACAGGCCCTGCAGAATCTAGACAGGACCCACAGAGCGCAAGTCTCTTCAGAACATCCCACCAGGCTGGGGCCATGATTGAAAAAGCTCTTGTTCGGGTCTAAGTTTGGGCCAGGCACCACCAGACGTCTGCATGAAGTGGAATGCAAGCACTACAGGGGGTCATAATGGGAGAGGCAGTCCCCTTACCCTACACTAACAATACATTTTCAAGCTTACTGAAGCTAGCATTGTCAATCTGCACCAGCTGCTTTTGAGCCATGATAAGGAAAAAAGACGGGTGTCTTCTTCTGCCTGTCTCTCCCCCCCCTTCAAGGTCAAGGTCAAGGTTCCCTTGCTCGAAAGCCAGTCGAATCCGACTCTAGGGTTGCGGTGCTCATCTCCATTTCAAAGCCAAAGAGCCAGCGCTGTCCGAAGACGTTTCCGTGGTCATGTGGCCGGCATGACTAAACACCAAGGCGCATGGAACGCTGTTACCTTCCCACCGAAGTGGTACCTATTTATCTACTTGCAATTTCTTGCTTTCAAACTGCTAGGTTGGCAGGAGCTGGAACTAGAGACAGGAGCTTACTCCGTCTTGCAGCACCCGGGTCTCGAACTGCTGAACTACCGACCTTTCACAGCCTGCAGTTCAGCATCTTAAGTGGTTTCTCTGAGTCTTTGAGGTTTTTGCAGTTAAATTATACAGATTACATACTGGAGCCTGAAGAAGCACAGGAAGTGGTATTTTCAATTGCAGAAACAGTGCAGGGAGAACAGTTAGCCCTTCTTCCCTGGCATCATGTTCCCAATCCACAGTGGCCTTCTCTGAGTCTTTGAGGTTTTTGAAGTTAAATTATACAGATTACACATAGTTTGGCCCTTAGAATTTGGTGGCCCATATCATGTGATGACTGAAGTCCAAAACGCACTGTCTTCAGGGATTCATTTTGGCTAAGCCATCTGAAGATAGAAGAAAAAGGTAACATTTATTTAAGTGGTCCCCTCACACAGCTTCTGAAATTTGGAGCACTGTGGATTCAAGAATACTTCTGTTTTGTGGTCATGAAATTCCACAGAATTATAGTGACATGGCATACTGTATGAGGACACTTTAAAGCTTGATGTTCCCAGGGGTGGGGTGGGAAACCTCACAATTAAAATATGGCAATGAGTAAATTTTATTGAAATTGATTTATGATAACTTTAAAATAGTCATTTTTCAAATGTTTTAGCTACTGAATATTCACTTCAGTTGGCCACAGGAAATTGACTGTATCATCCGCCGTGCCCCTTAACACCTCTGCTGACCATATTGTGAAAGAATTGACTCATAAACCAGGACGCTGGAAAACCCAATGTCCAACTCAAGTCTCTATTAGTAGACACAGGCTTTTTGCTTTGCTCCCAGGAAGGATACCAAAACCAAACCAGGTAGTAATTGCTACCACCAACAAATCAAAGAGTATATCTTGGGAACCCAAAGGAACAGGGTTTTCCAACCTCCTGGGAACCTGAAGGAACAAGGCTTGAGAGTCCAATGACTATGGTGTTTTCTGGCCTCTCAGGAACTTGAAGGAACAGGGCTTGTGAGACCATTCTTTCACATATATAAAAACACAGCCCACATCTAGCTATCATAAGGAATGTGGTTTTGGCCCTGACCAGGACCGCCCAGGCAAGCCTGATCTTGTCAGATCTTGGTAGCTCAGCAGGGCCGACCCTGCAAGTATTCGAATGGAAGACCTCCAAAGAATACCAGGGTCAGGAGGAAGAGGCAGGCTATCAAGTCACTTCTCTGAACATCCTCCATGCCCCAGTAGGAGTTGCCAGAGGTGGCCATGACTTCCAGGCATGGGTGCATGCACACACACGAGCACAAGACAGGCAAGCCTGATCTTGTCAGATCTTGGTAGCTCAGCAGGGCCGACCCTGCAAGTATTCGAATGGAAGACCTCCAAAGAATACCAGGGTCAGGAGGAAGAGGCAGGCTATCAAGTCACTTCTCTGAACATCCTCCATGCCCCAGTAGGAGTTGCCAGAGGTGGCCATGACTTCCAGGCATGGGTGCGTGCACACACACATGCACAAGCACACACACACAAAATGCAGAAATACAACAACAACAAAAAATGTGGCTTTGGAGATACCCTGATAAGTCATTGGATTGGGATATATGGGACTGAGAACTGGTTTACATGTACAAATCAGAAGCATTTTTTTAAAATGTAATCTTATCTCACCCCATTTCAACCCATTTCTTTGACTGCACAGAGAATCCTCCATGTGAGCTGACCTGTACATGGGTACAAGTCACAGCATACCTCTCCATGACTAATAGGCAGCCAGTGTAATAGCAGAAATGGCTAACGGTAAACACCTATGTGTAGCCCAGCTCACACTGGGATAATTGACTTTGTTTATAGCCTGCCTTTCCCACAGAGACTCAAAATAAAAATATAGTAAAATTTTCTTTACAAACTTTCAATAAACATTAAAATGATAATAATAGTTTGCCATGAAAAGTTCCACACAGCACATTCAATGCAATGAGCCACAACATAAAAAGTTTGGGCATGAGGAGTCATGGCTCTTACTCACCTGCAGGCCTGCACCTTCAAAAGGCTTTGCTCAGATGAGTGGAGCTGTCATAGTGGACCATATTCTGAGAGGTGGTCCTGCAGTCTCATAGGCAGGAGAATTAAGAGGAGAAAGAAATAACTGGCACATGTGTATGAGGAGCTTCCAAAACAGTCAAGCGCATTTAGAGATGCAGCCTCTGAAATAGTTTAAACTGAATGCTGCAAGTAGGCGCAAGCTAAGAGATAAATGCAGAATTATTCAAGTCTAAGCCTACTGAAGTCCAGGGGATTAGACGGGAGTAACTTTGCAAAGAAACGCATTGAAAGTCATGGATTTGTCCAAACCACAACGGTATTGATTTCTCAGTAGAATAACTCACTAGATCATTGCTTGTTCTAATTTCCTTTTGACAAGATACCAACTAAGGCTGAGTCTGCACACTATATTAAAAAGTGTCAAGCAGCTTATTCTATTGCCAATTAGAGTCCGTTTGGAAGTTGAGACAAGGCTTTTGCGGTTGTTTGTGTAATGTGCATAATTACAGAGGGCAGTTTATACACTGTAATATATTTATAAATTGATCATTGTGGTGCATGTAAAATTAGCAATGGAGTCAAGGAAGAGAAGAACAGGAAAGAGCACACAGATATCCTTGGGCAAAATTTGGCATGAGATAATGTGGCTACTTTTATTTCACGTTGTCTTTGTCATTTGAGGTTTGCGTCCTGTTTATTGCTGGTCTTGGCTCTTTTCTTTCTTTGATACAATACATGCCATTTTGACACCATTTTACGCCACTTATATGTTGTTTTTCCCCTCTCAATTTTTTTTTATTAATTTTTTTAAATTTTATATAACACATACAACACATCATAACAATAACTGGTAACATTAAACTACGAACTAGGTGGTTGGTACTAAAATATTAATACAAATATAAATATATTAAAAATAATCAATATTTTCTTTGAAATGTCAAATAAATTTTACAAACAAATAAGTATTTCTTTATATTTTATAGGCATTTTGCTTCGAGGTGATGAACTCACATCATGAATATAATCCAAAAAAGGAAGCCATTTGGTCAATAAGTTCGTGGTAAGTTCTCGTTCTTCGATTCTTTGTATAGTATCTGTTATTTTGTCCATTGTTAAGAAGTCCCATAGTTTCGTAAACCACCTTTTGGTAGATATTGGATTGGGATCTTTCCAGCTGGATGCAATCAAAGTCTTAGCAGCTGAAAACATGATGGAAATTAATTCTTGCTGCGTTTTAGGAACCATGTTGTCTGTCCATAAATCAAGTAAAATTTGCTTTGGGTTTTCTTTAATCTCATATCCTGTTATTTCTTTTATATGCCTAAGTATTTTCCTCCAAAACTCTTTAACAATAGGACAATCCCACCAACAGTGCAAAAAGGATCCATGTTCGCCACAGTTCCTCCACCATTTATTCACCATTTTAACACCATGTGTATTCAGTACTTGACAAATAATGTAGGAAATGCATTAATGTATTGGTTCCCTTCAGTGAAAAAAATGCTTAAGGAGGGAAGTAGATTGCTTGGCTACTGTATGTGTTGCCCAATTTAAGTTATATTGAAATGTAATTCCGAAATAGTTGAAGTTTTTTACTTGAGCAGTTCAGTATTACCTATTGTCCGTTTTTGAAGTTTCCAACTTTTAAAGAAAACTTTGGATTTTAATGTTAATGGGAAAATATGGAATCAGGAAAGATAAACAAGTGTGAAAAGAAAGATAAATTTCTCATACAGGAGGAACTAAATGGAAATGGATATATTTGAATCCAATCAGATGGCTTCCAAAACTTACCCTCATCCTCAGACTAAACAAGCCTATCTCATTTTACTGTCTTTAATTTTTCTATTTGTAGCAAATTCATTCACACAGACCCCTTCTCTGAGCAGCCAGATTGCTGGGTGGAAAAGACAGCTTGGTTAAGACATGGTTTGGGGTAAAGGAAAAGCTCCCAATCCCTCCTGGTTCTCTGCTCAAGACTGCAGCCTTTTGCAGCTGATTTTGATTTGAAAAAATGAATAACACAACTGCATATCACTCTTAGTTTTAGCCTTACTAGATAATGGTTATTACAAATTATTTCAGATCACCTACTTGAAGATATATTGCATGGCGATCAGATGGGAATTCCACTCTTCAGAGGTCTCAGGAACAGCTTTATCCCGAATCCTGTAAAGTTCTTGTTGATTTTTGTGGAGTGTTTCCAACGAGCTCTCCCAAGTGGGGGAATTGGTGGAAGTTAGCTACATGTCCTGGCACTTTTTTATTTTACAAAAAGAACAATGTGTACTTCTGTCTTCACTTTGTTAAGGTACAAGCAGTTTCAAATTTATCTGGCATAAATAATTTTGAGACAAAGTAAACCGCTGTCTCAGAGGTCCATTCCATACTAGTGGAAAATAAAGCTGGCCCATCTTTATTTACATATGCATCTTTGTTTCAATGAAATTGCTCATTGCCTACCAGTGATGCTGAGCGAAGAACACATAAAACTGATGAAAAGAGTGAATGCAGCTTCAATAACTGGTTCCACGCAGGGTCAAGAAAAGTTGTGCAAGTGGCAGAGAGCAGGAGGGAGGTGGAGAGCGTTCACACAACCACCCCCACACTGCTCACCACGCTGGCGCCCCTCTCCACCCCAATCCTCCTCTTTGTGTTGGTGCAGCAGCACTGATCCAGTGAGAATCTTGTGACATGGCAATTCCTCCTTCCTCTACCCACTAAGCCATGGCTCAGTGGGTAAAGAAAAACAAAGCCCCTTTAAAAGGTTAAAGGGGGGGACGGGAGCTTAGTGCCACCACTGTTAACTCTTCAGACAACTCACTGTCTCAGAGCTTCCTCGTGAGCCCAATAGGCACAAGAACCAATGGGGTCATTTCATAGAACAAGAGGTGCAGGAGATCATTAGCATAACTCATTAGCATAACTTATTTGCATATGTTAGAAGGCAACACCCACCGCTCAAGCTCCACTGGACTGTTTTGGATGGCTAGCTATTGGGGGGGGGACATGCAGATCTGTCCTCACAGAGGAGGGAGAGCTTGTACCTGAATAAAACTTGGTCTTAAAGGTGCCACTGGACTGTTTTGGACCGGGGGGGGGGCATCTGCCACTTACCTGGCTGCTTCTTGCTCTGACTGAGGGCTGCTGGGAGCAGGGGGCGGGGTTTGTTGCATGTGCCCGCCCCCTAGGCTGTTTATTGCCAGAGCTCCACACCTGTGCGCTCCTGCAGGAAATGACCCCTGGTCATATCATATAGTAAAAGTGTGTATGTATGTCCCCCCCTCTTCTGTCTTTCCAACCATTCATGATTTTTGTGAACTTCTGAAATAATATCATCCTATAGTCACATTTTACATAATAGTTCAGTTCAGTCTTTATTACAGCCCACAGGACTTTCAGAATCAGAACAAAACAATTAAAAAAACATATAAAAGCAGTATTACAAAATTGATTATCTACATAGAACCTCTCCATACTTAACTCATCCTGATATTGAAAGGTTAGACTCTGAATAAATTATGCACTGGATATTACCTCAGCCCACATTTTTATTGCAGAACATGAAAACTTCACCACAGAAACGGTAGTTCTTTGGTCAACTCCTGCCAATAAGATTTTGAGAGTTTTCTTCTCGGAGTACATTTTCTTATCAGCCAAGAAAGGTTCCAATAAATCCAAGCATGTATTTACATAATAGATTTCTTCCATACATCCCGAGACAATTTGAAGGATAGATGGTCGCTTTATCTGTGTGCCATAGAGTAAGGGGAGATAATTATGCAGGAAGTTGCAAGGAAAAGAAAAATGCCATAAAAGGAAAACTCCTAGCCTTTTCCAGTGGACTGTGATGCTTCCCTTTGTTCCCAGTCCAGCTTGCTGTCTGAGACCAGAGCAATTGCTGCACAAGGATCAACGTCATCTTTCATTCTTTGATTGTTTATCAGGGTTTGTTCCCAGTAAAACTTCTCTATCCCTGCTACTACCTGTTTGTGCATACTAGGATGTTTAGCAACACTCCTGGTGCTGTAATATCCAGGTTCAACTTTTGTCCAGGGTAGCACTCCTGACAGCAGGCCTGTAGCTATGGCGGGGCATTTTGGGGCTCCGCCCCCTCAAATGTGAGGCATGCCCACAACAGCTGCTGCCCCTCTACCCCCTCTCCCCCTCCCTCCCTGCCTGTGACATTAAAAGGGTCCTCCAGCTGATTGGTGCGAGCACGTGGACCACCGATCAGCAGGAGGGCCCTTTAAACCTTGCAGCTGCCTCTCTTCCTCCCTTCCTCCGAGATTTAAAGGGCCCTTCAGCCGATCAGCAGGCCCTTTAAACCTCGTAGGAGGTGAGGGAGAGGGGCAGCTGCTGGCCACATGCCGTCCCTGAACTCCAAGCAGTGATTTCGCCTTTAAATGCTGCTTTTCTTGTGGGGGCTGCCTGCACCTGATCTCCAAGTGGCGAAATCACTGTTTGGAGTTTAGGGAAGATGTGTGCCCATCCCTCTCTCTCCCCTCTCCCTCCTCCCCCTCCCGTGCTGCCCCACAAAATTTCCCCATGCCCCACCAACCCAAAATTTCTGGCTATGGGACTGCCTGACCTTCAAGTATACTGGCAGCAGCATTCGCCTAGTAAAGGTAAAGGTTCCCTTGCTCGAAAGCCAGTCGAGTCCGACTCTAGGGTTGCGGTGCTCATCTCCGTTTCAAAGCCGAAGAGCCAGCTCTATCCGAAGATGTTTCCGTGGTCATGTGGCCGGCATGACTAAACACCAAGGCGCACGGAATGCTGTTACCTTCCCACCGAAGTGGTACCTATTTATCTACTTGCAATTTCTTGCTTTCGAACTGCTAGGTTGGCAGGAGCTGGAACTAGAGATGGGAGCTCACTCCGTCATGCGGCAACTCGGGTCTTGAACTGCTGAACTACTGACTTTCCACAGCCTGCAGTTCAGCATCTTAATCACTTGAGCCACCGCAGCTCCTTACCATTCGCCTACTCATACCCTAAAAATAATTTTAAAAAATCATCTCATCACCCCCATTCAGAAAACTGACTACCTTAAAAATTCAACAGACGATTTTTTAAAAAAAGAAATGCATTTATAGTATTTACTAATGTTTTGGTTCTCTGTGTAATCTTAGATTCTGAGAGGCATTCAAATGTAGTTAATGGAAGTGGAGTGTTATTTCCACTGAATTCCAGCATTAAGCTGTAAGGCCCTCAAAATTTCCACGTACTATGATAAAACATTTTAACTTCCAAGAAATTCAGGAGGCATTCCTAAAACTGATAATTTATTTCAATTATACTGTACAATTTGTTCACATCTTGTAGGTCCATTAGAAATCCTTGTGTTTGCATTTTGTAGAAAGGCTTTCTCTTCAACAAGTCCTTGAAGTTGTTGTACGCACATTTTATGAACCAATTTGTACTCTGCCACTGCCTAACAGGTTTAACTTAGTTGGTATACTTAGCACTTCCATAGTACATATGATTCTGACATCATGAATGTATTCAGGTATTAACTTTGGTTCATTTGTGACTGTTGTTTGAATACATGCTGGGAAGAAGGCTGAAATGCTGATACACAGTTATGCTACCCATGACCTTGCTTGTTCTGGCCAGCTACAACTGTGCATGTTTCTAATGTGAGTTAAGGATGCTACTGGCGAAATGTCAGGTCCTACAATGCCAAGACCACGGCCATACAACCCAGAAAGTCTACAGCAGCTAATGAACTTCTCTTCAACAAGTCCTTGAAGTCCTCTGCTACACAGAAAAAAAGCAGGTGTAGTCTGAACCATTCTAGTTTTTTACAAGGCAGATATTCTTAGTGTAGTTTTTCATTTTATAGAAAGTGATTCATCATAGGTTGTTCTTTGTAGGTGGATGCTTAGACCTTTTTTCACGTTGCTACTACTACTACTTTTTGATCTTTGACCACTGAAAAATGGAATGTGTGTGGAATTGGAACTAGATGACTACCAAGGCAACTCTAGACTTGTGATTCTACAATTCTGTGTCTTGTACAGATTAATAGCTGTGCAAAAGGCCCATCCCTGAATCTGAAGGTCAGGAAAAACTTCACCAACTGAATTTAAGAACATAAGAAGAACCCTACTGGATCAGACCAATGGTCCATCTAATCCAGCATCCTGTCTCACACAGTGGCCAACCAGTTCCTCTGGACAGCCATCAACAGGGCATAAAGGCTGAGGCTTTCCCCTTATGTTGCCTCCTGGTTCTGGGATTTAGAGGCTTAATGCCTCTGAATGTGGAAGTGTCCCTAAATCACCATGGCTAGTAGCCATTGATAGACGTATCCTCCATGGATCTAATCCTCTTTTAAAGCTGTTTATCCCTGTGGCCATCACTACATCCTCTGGCAGTGAATTCCACATTTTTAATCACTTTCTGTGTAAAGTAGTATTTGCTGAGGCCTTCCCCTTATGTTGTCTCCTGGTTCTGGGATTTAGGGGCTTAATGCCTCAGAATGTGGAAGTGTCCCTTAAACACCATGGCTAGTAGCCATTGATTGACTTATCCTCCATGGATCTAATCCTCTTTTAAAGCTGTTTATCCCTGTGGCCATCACTACATCCTCTGGCAGTGAATTCCACATTTTTAATCACTTTCTGTGTAAAGTAGTATTTCCTTTTGTCCATCCTGAACCTACTACCCATCAGTTTCATGGGATACTCTTGAGTTCTAGTCTTTTGGCAGAGGGAGAAAAATGTCTCTTTGTCAACTCTCTCCACATGCATAATTTTATAAGCCTCTATCATGTACCCCTCAGTTGTCTCTTTTATAAAACGAAAAATCCCAGACTCTTCAGCCTTTCCTCATAGGGAAGGTGCTCCAACCCCCTAATCATCTTGGTTGCCCTCCTCTTTACTTTTTCCAGCTCTGCAATGTCCTTTTTGAGGTGTGGTGACCAGAACTGTACACAGTATTTCAAATGAGGCCACACCATAAATCTATACAAGAGCATTACAATATTGGCTGTTTTATTCTCAATCACTTTCCTAATAATCCTTAACGTAGAGTTTGCCTTTTTCACTGCTGCAGTGCACTGGGTTGACACTTTGGTTGACACATTTATTGAGTTATCCACTTTGACCCCAAGATCTTTTCCCCTCTAAGTCTCAGCAAGTTCAGACCCCATTGGCCTATACTTGAAGTAAGAATTTTTGTTCCAGAACTTCCAGTGTGCATCACCTTACACTTACCAACATTGAATTTCATTTGCCACATTGTTGCCCACTCACCCAATTTCTACTTTGTGTGTTGTTATTAAAGGTGTGGAAAAATCAATATCTGGTGTACAAAGATCCTAGTAACATCATCAGTGGACTCAGCAACATCAGGTACACCATCTCAGGTTCATACTCCTGCTCATCCTCTAATGTGATTTATGCTATTACGTGTCAGCAATGCCCTTCCACCCTCCACATTGGACAAACAGGCCAGTCCCTATGACAAAGAATAAATGGACATAAGTCTGACATTAGAAGCCTCAACATTCAAAAACCAGTGGGGGAACATTTTAATTTTCCAGGACATTCAGTTGCTGACATAAGAGTAGCAGTTCTCTTACAAAGGAATTTCAAAGGGAGATTAGAAAGAGAGTGTTGAATTGCAACTGATAATGAAGCTCAAGATGATGCATCC
>NW_015172580.1:407835-416840 GCF_001447785.1 Gekko japonicus
TGAGCACCACAACCCTAGAGTCGGATTCGACTGGCTTTCGAGCAAGGGAACCTTTACCTTTACCTTTACCTTACTACTACTACTACTACTACTACTACTACTACTACTACTACTACTACTACTACTACTACTACTACTACTACTACTACTACTACTACTTTTTGATCTTTGACCACTGAAAAATGGAGTGTGTGTGGAATTGGAACTAGATTACTACCAAGGCAACTCTAGACTTGTGATTCTACAATTCTGTGCCTTGTACAGATTAATAGCTGTGCAAAGGCCCATCCCTGAATGGTTGTGAATGGTTGTGTGAGTGTATATGTGTATGGCTGTAGATCACTGAAATGATTGCACCTTTAATTTCGTTGTACTGTGTACAATGACAATAAAGTATATTATTATTATATTATTATTATTAACTTCGGTCGTAAAAGCCTTTGACAATATATTGAACAATCTCTTTAAATGCCTTCTCCAAGCTGTGCTGCCATGGTGCAACTTGGCAAGTGAACTCAGAAGGCATGTTTTCTCATAGCCACACCTGAATAAAAGCTGAATAATATCAGCTTTTAGTTGGGCTCCACTATAGCAGTAGCGGAAAAGAAACTCTAATTTCTTTTCAGCTTTAAAAAAAACCCTAAAAAATACTGGTAATGTATTTTTTCAGGGTTTTTTTTTTGGGGGGGGTAAACCAAATGCACACCCCGAGTCAGCACCTTCTCTCCTGTTAAGTGTCATTCCTTGTCTGTCTCCAGATTGCTACTCTTAGGGCAATTGCCTCCTTCTTCTCAGAAGTCCCATACTTCCTCTCTTTCTCTTTCAGCTAGAGATGTATGTATCTCCTCTTTACTATCAAGGATGTTAGTTCCTAAATAAATCTTTACCTACTCTTTAATCGGGTTGTGCACTATTGCTGTGTTAATTACTCTGCCAACAGGGGTTATGGTGGCCCAGATTAAGTGCATCTCTGATTAAATGTAGAAAGATGGTCAGAAGCTCTTTGGCACGAGCAGGCGAGAACAAAGGAACAAAGATGGCAACCTCCTGTGGTGCACAGCATGGGCACTTGATAGATGGGCTCACGGAGAGTGAGTATCCAATTTGGAGAGAAAGAATGAAGACCCACCTCATTGAAAGAGGCCTGTATTATCCAAACAGACTGTTATCTAAATTGAACACCCAGCCAAAGGTGCAGAGCAACAGACTGCTTGGGACACCAAAAATGACCAGGCAAGAGGTACTATTATCGCTGATTTAACAGACAGGTATTAAGAGTCATTAAGATGCCAACTGCTAGAGCTGTTTGGGTTGAGATGGAAAGATGGCATGTAAAATCCTCCTTAAGGAGCCAGCTCTACCTTCAGAAACACTTGTTTATCATAAAAATGCAGAAAGGTGCTAACCTCTGGCAGCATCTGGAATTAGCTGAGCAATTGAGAGCTACCAGACCGGAAATTCCAGATGAGGATATGCTTGTGTTAATTTTAATCAGCCTGCCAGAATCATATAAAAATACAGTTTCTCGAATTGAGTCTAAAAGTGATTTGTTGCTCCAAAGTGTTATTAATCAACTGGAGGAAGAATGTGATGCCCAGGAATTAAGGAGAACAGAGACTAGTCAAAATGGCTTTGATCAGAGGCAAGAAGGTATGTCACCTCTATGGGAAGTGAGGCCACATTCTAAGGTTAGCCAGAGAGAGCCTTTCCCAAAGGAGGCAGGGGGAACAGCAGCAAAAAGTCTCCTATTAAAGTTAAGCAGCAGCCAATAAAGAAATATTTTATATTATCAACAGGAGCCACAAAAAATGATATATGGTACACTGACAGCGGCTCCACACAGCATATGTGTGCTGATAATTTTTTTTAAACGCTTGATGATCAAAAGAAAGAGAAATTAAGTGTTGTAGATGGACAATCTGTAATGGCTGAAGGCATCAGCTCCGTGACAATAAAATGCAAGCTCCCAAGCAAGGAAAGATCCTCATTACAAACTGTCTTTACATTCCAAAGCTAGTGAATAATCTTATCTCTGTAAGAGCACTGGCAAAGAAAAGAATGAGAGCATCTTTTGGAAAGAGATGTTTTATCAGACCGAGAGGAGAATTAATTGCTACTGGAATTGTGAATCAGGATTTGTACACTCTTGAAGCTTATATGCAGAAAGCAACTATTGTATAGCAACACAGATGCAAAGATTGCTCCAGGCTATGGCACAGGCGATTGGGGCACAGGGACAATTATGTAATTAGTCAACTTGAAAGCCAGAATTTAACTAAAGACATGCAGATAAGCAAATGTGCTGCTGAAGAAAGGCGTATGTGCTATGTGAGAGTGAAAGGGATGAGAACTACCTTTAACAAGCAGAATGGCTCAAGCCAAACACAGTGACCTCTAGAGCTAATGCATAGTGATATTTGTGGATCAATGTAAATGCAAATGCAGACCCCTAGGGGGTAGAAATATGTCCTAACTTTTATTAATGACTACTCAATACACACTGTGACCTTAATTAAAGAGAAAAGTCAAGTGCTGGAAAAATTTAAACCATATGTGGCAATGGTCAGTAACAGATTTCAAAGAAAGCCACAAGCAATCCGCACTGATAATGGAGGGGAATATGTGGGACATGAGATGAAGAATTGTTTGACTGAAGAAAGAACAGAGCATCGGCTTACAGTCCCATACACTCCAGAGCAGAATTATGCAGGAGAAACTTTTTAATCAGGTTGCACACTGTTCCTGTGTTAAGTACTCTGCCAACAAAAGGTACCTTACCATTAAAAAAATGTTGTAACTTATTCATATTGATTCTATCAGCCAACTGAACACACATTTGTGCACTATCAGTGTTTCGCTTTAACCTTCGGAGTTAATCTGCTCTGCCATTCTTAAATTCCAGTTCCGTTCTGATACTTCTTTGTACAGCCCCCCTCCCAAGAAAAGGAATTTCTCTTGGGAGGGCAAAACTCTACTGATGAACACCTAATAGCCAAGATAAGTGGACCCCAGCCTTTTAAAGCCTGCAGGAACATTTGGAATTCTGACACAGCATGGTGGGTGCAACCACAAAATGGTTGCTGCAGGAGGCTCAGCCAGCCACAAAATGGCTACCGCAGCTTACTTATCATACACTGAAGATCCTCGGACTGTCATGGCAGCTGCTGCCAAAGCAACCTTTAAAAAAAATTGCACAGCCAATCAAATCACCACTGGCCAATCAGAAGCCTTGCTGGTCAAAAGCCCCACCTGGCACTGCCCACTTTCGAAAAACACTTGCCAGGCTCCAGGAAAAGTGTTGGTGGTGCCATGTTGCCCATGGGCACCCCATTGGGGACGTCTGGCCAAGATTCTTCACTCATTGTCTCCCCTAGATACCAGCTAACACAAGGCAAAGAGTTAGATATGTGAGGAAAATCCCTCGGGTCAGGGGTCATTCATAGAAAAAGAGGTGCAGGAGCTCATTTGCATATGCCACACCCCCTGACACAGGGCAGGCAGGCATGTTTAGAATGCCTTTCTCTCCCTTCCCCATCTGGGGAAGGGAAAGAAAGGCATTTAAATCCCCCCCTTCCCTGAGTTTCTCCGCAAAAGCAGGGCACAGGGGAAAGGGGGGGCATATCTGCACGGCAGGCTGGCTGGAGGAAGGCAAGGCAGGGAGGCAGTCATGCCTGGGTCCCCTGCCCGATGTTCTCCAGGTGCCCCACGGCTGCAGGGCACCTAGAGAACACCAGGCAGGGAAGGAACCCAGGCATTTAAATCCCCCTCTTCCCCCAACTCTGCAGGGCTTCCCTAGCCCATCTGCCTGCGCAGGCGGGCAAGGAATGGCGGGGGGGACACCCTGCGCTCCTTTCTGCCGGAGCGCTGCTCTGCTGCGCTCCGGCAGGAAACAACCCCTGCCTTGGGTGTGGGTTTACAAGTCAGAGTAACCAGTCCAGAGTTAACTTGGGGTGGGGTAGGGGAAGCATGTCAAGAAATGCAAGTTAAAAGAAAAAGAAAGGGTTCCATCTGTTGTAGCTACACATTTTAAAATTTGGACAGGTTTCAATGTCTGAACTCACATAGCATACCAAAGGGACAAATTCATTTATCCTTCCAAGGAGATCTCGAGACTTTTAATATGAAGACAGTTTAAAGGGGTGCTAATTTGAGGTTGGGAAATTCCTGGAGATTTGGGGGTGCAACCTGTGGGATGCAGGGTTGGGGGAGGGAAGGGAGGTACCTAAGCGGATTTAATGCCATAGAGTCCACCTCTAAAGCAGCCATTTTCCCCCCAGGGGAACTGATCTCCTGTAGTCCGGAGATTAATTATAATTCCAGGAGACCTCCAGGCCCCACCTGGAAGCTGGCAACCCCAAGAGGGCACAGGGCAGGGGGGAATGGAGGGGTCCAGAGTCAGCATTTCCAATACAAAAGATGAGAGGGATGAATGCTCCATCATGAAATGTTTTCCAAAAATCACAGTCCAGAACACTAACTTGTCAGAGAGAAAGCTGGAACCCTTCTTATTCACATGTTCTTTCAGTACACTTAAGTTTTTAAGAGGGAGAGCATTCACTCATGGAATTCCCCTATATACATTCTGGACTGGAACATCCCCAGAAATGCTTTATGATACAGCTCTTCTGAACAGGTAGACTGGCTGCAACTCTTGATTGTGAAGTGAAATCTTTTTTTTAAAAGCACTCCATGAAAGGAAGACGTTTGGAAAGCCTAGCTCTCCCTCCCACCCCATTATGATTCTTCATGCAGTTAGACCCTGAGCCATGGCCTACCCAGTGTTTTATGAGATTCTGAATTCTCATATAACTGGCAGGTACAGTGAGATGCTGGACCTTTGTAACACTGTGGTAGCGGAGGCTGAACTTTGTGACCTTCTCTTTCCCCCAGAGTTCTAAAAACAACAGCTGCCTTGTCCTGTTTAGCTGCTCAATCCGTAGAAGGTAGAAGTACCTGCCCAGAGGCAGAGAATTCAATTGCGGACTGTGGAAAGTGCGGTGAGTCCATACAAAGTAGAGCTTTTTTAAAAAAGGCATTTTTATTTCAGAGAAATGAACTCAAAAGGGCATTCTTAAACCATGCAAAGAGACACTCAACCTTTGCTTTAAAATACACATTACATAATAAAGCAACGTGATGATAAACGGTTTTTTAATGTTCAATGTGTCGTAAAGAAATTTACCACTTACATTTAACTAAAAATGTCACTGCTTTCCTTCTACTGCAACTCTATTCTTTCCCAAACCTTTACAGATTTATGAAGTTCAGACTGAAGATCATTCATTACTCTTCCCACCCCCATAGCTCTCACACCACTAGCAACTGGAACAATAGCATGCTTTGAGCTCTTTTTTTTGCTTCCCCAATACCTTTCCCACAACTCTGTACTTTCCATCCAAACTGAAAGGTTATTTAGATGCTAAGTCTGAAACCTTCACCAGTTTCCTTTTACTGCAGGGGTCCCCAACCTTTTTGAGCCTGTGGGAACCTTTGGAATTTTGAGAGGAGAGGTGAGTGCCACCCCAAAATGGCTGCCCCAGGAGGTGGAGCCAAATACAAAATGTGTGCCTCAGGAGGCATAGCCAAATGTAATACTTTCCTTCTCACACCTCTTGGGATTAAGGTTATCGTGAAGGGGGAATGGAACCACACACTGACTAAGGAAAGCCCTACCTTACAGTGGCTCCACCCACTTTCTGAAAAGTTTGGTGGGTGTCATGGTGCTCATGGACATCACATTGGGGAATTCTGTTTTAGTGTAACCCAGGAGAGTGCTGGCTGCTCTAAAAGATTCCAGATAGAGAACTATGAATAGTTGGAAGTCCAAAAATGACAAGAGTCCCTTGTGGCTTGTCAGGCCACCATGAACTTCCTTCAAGAAAAATAAGGTGATAGGTTTTCAAGTTGACATTTTATAGTAAGCTTAACATTTAACTTAACAACCGCATGTATACTGAGAAGTAAGTGCCATAAATATACAAGATCTGTAAGTACAGGATTTTCAGCATCCTTCAGAAAGAATACTCTGAAGAGAGATGACTCCTAGCCAGTGTTGAGGTTGCCCACTGGCCAGGAATGTTCCTTTAATAAAAGTTTAATATGAAGAAATGGTCAGCTGAAGCTTTTCATAGTCTGCAGCTAAATAACATCCCCTGACAATCGCTCATATCAAGCTGACATTAAAGGGAAAGCCTAGACAGACCAGGTTGAAATCTGGAAACCCCAGCAAAGGAAGGCTGCCAAGGAAGGCCAAATTGGTCTTGGTCACATATGTTTTCTGTTTGATACTTATGTATGATTTTATCCTGTTTTGAGGCTACAATTGGGCCTAATCTGTTTATATCTAATTTGTAATAAATATATGTGTTTTGGTATATTTGATAATATTTATGTTATATGTTTTTTATTATTATTTGGACCTTATGTTTTAGGTAATAAACCTTTTGGCTTCTTAATTCAGTTTGTTTGGGTTAAGTTTTTCTTCCCCTCTTTTTGTTCCTGGCTGTGTCTGAAATGACACAAAAATCTGTTAGCAACTGGCTACCAAAATGGATTACAAAGGCTGTTTGAAAGGGGCTGATGTGTGGAACTTCTGAGAAGAAGGATATTGCCCTAAGAGTAGCAATCTAGAGACAGACAAGAAACGACAATGGGAGAGAAGCTGCTGACTTCACTATCCTAATTTTCTTCTTGCTGCCCCCTACAGGGTCTTCTTCTCCTTTGTACACCAGACACTGCCCATTCCAATAAAAGGCACTTTATTGGGGGTGGGAGTTTGAATCCAGTTGAGATATATCCCAGGTTAGTTTAGTTGTCTGCATCATTTTATCAAGTGGTAGAACGTGATTAAATGAAAAGGAAAGTTGGTGCTACATTATATTACATTTTGTAATAAACTGAAGTGCTATCTCTAAATTGAGAATTGAAATGCAGTATTCATACAAAGGTGGTATATGTTTACTCAAGCCTTAAGAATTATATTTAAATTTGTACAATAGCATTTATTTTTTTAAAAAAACTGGTCTATTTTCAACAGTTGATATTAAAAACTTGTCTGAAACCAAAAAAAATGGTGTAAAAAAATTAGAGCCTTGAAAATCAAAAGGTGTTTTTCTGGGTTTTATAGATTAGATGAAAAGCTCAAGGTTTTTTTTAATCTTCACAAATGAGAAGAGATATTGCTGTCTTATGTTATTACCACCTCACAGAAATGGCAACACGACATATATTTAACAGAGTATCTTGATTTGATATTACAGTCTTTATTAGAATGTTGTTCATACAGTATTTCCAATTCATTTCCTTAAGCCATTTCAAAGACTATAGTATGCTTGACAGTTCTGAAAATAAGAACCCCCCCCTCCTTTCTCACCAGTCTGTTTCAAGTCTGAAAGGTATTAGGAATATAATGGAAATTATACCTGGTAGATTTTCAAAGAGTGTAGCAAAAAAGGGACTAATGTCATCCTTGATTGATCAAAGGGACAAATTGATTTTCCCCATTAAATCCTGAGTGACAAAGAGCTCAAGCCCACTTTTTTTCCTGAAGCATAAACTCTGACACAATAATTTTTGTCCTGTTACTCAAATGACATACTGAATGAATCTTAAATCAGTATTCCTTTAATTTTGAAGCAGCCATATCAAAATGTAACACATTACTACAGTCATTTTAAAAAGAGGGATCGTCCATTTTGTAGGCTATACCTTTATATTATACCGAGTGGCATGAGTCTAAGATACATTACTGGGCCTAAGATATTACTTAGACATTACTTCTAAAATACATTACTGGGCCTGTATGTGCTACAGTGATCATTCTTTAGCACTGTTTGATATCTGAACATGTTTAATTTTCCTGTCACATATCTCTCTTCTCTCCAGATGTCTGAGTACTGGGATGCTTATTATTTGTGGTTCTTCTATTGTTTAACATGTATTATTATCAGTGATGACTTTGGCAGGTACTGTATAAATATACTGTAAAAATTGAATGGTCCCTGTGTGAATACTAAGTACCATCACGTTGCTTCTGACTTATGGTGACCTGATGAATTAATGTCCTCCAAAACATCGTATCGTTAATAGCCTTGCTCAGCTCTTGCATACTGAGGGTCATGGCTTCCTTGATTGAGTCAATCCATCTCACATTTGGCCTTCCTTTTTTCCTGCTTTCGACTTTTCCTAGCATTATTTTCTTTTCCAATGACTCTTGACTTCTCATAATGTGACCAAATGGTCCCTTCAAGGAATGTTTACAGTCCACAATAGATGTATAAGACAGACATGTGCACTTGACACATGAAGACTGGGAATGTGGTACCTTGGTCAGCCTGCCAAGATCGATGGGCACATATATGGAGAAGCATCAGGCACCTACAAACAAAATGAGATCTAGTGTATTCGTTTCCCTCTTTGATGTGAGAAATTGTCCATGTAACCAGAATACCGTATTTGCCTATTGTCCCAGCAGCAAAGGATAGCTAGTTTTCCTAAAGGATCTCTCCTAAGGATCTATCATCTGTAGTACGTCTTCTCATTTTTCATGCCAAGCAAAACCCACTCTCCTAAGGATCTATCATCTGTAGTACTTCTCATTCTTCATGCCAAGCAAAACCTATATAAGACATGCTTGTGTGCTATTCATGAGTAGTCAGAAATTGGCATCAGGATTTTCACACCTGGAACAGCGTCTCTAAATCTTGTACATTAACCTAAATATGACTGCTAAATTCATAGCTAATCCTAACCACAATCCTATAAAATTATGTTCATAGCCTAATATAAAATTGAATATTTTCCTGAGATAGAAACCCTAAAACCTCACTAGGACTCAAGAGTGCCATCCAGAGCATCTGGGATCTTGGACCCCTGGGTTTACCTTAGAATAACCCATTCAGTTCCATTCTACATTGGGCCATCCAGCCAAACGTAATCCAATTTTGGACAAATGACAACCTGGTTTAGGCCAGAACACCTGCTTGTCATGGAAGTTCAGGGCCATT
>NW_015172580.1:417062-439738 GCF_001447785.1 Gekko japonicus
GGAATTCATTAGCATAATAGGCCACACCCACCAGCAGAAACTCATTAGGATTGGCTACAATTAGGGGTGTGTGGCCTAACATGCAAAGGAGTTCCTGCTACCAAAAAAGCCCTGGGTTTTGACAACAAGCAAGGTAAAAAGAAGCAAAAGGTGGGTGTGGCTGGATGACCACACTTCTGGTAACATGGGGGTGTGGACTAATATGTGAATGAGCTGTGCTGTCAGGGGTGTTGCCTAATATGCTAATGAGTTCCTGCTGTTGGGTATGGCCTATTATGCTAATGAGTTCCTACTGGGCTTTTTCTACAAAAAAAGCCCTGGCTTATTCCATTGCCGATAAATATCAGGGAGTTCTGGATTTATCTTCATCTCCATTTGGAAGAATATACAGTCTGGAGATCCCAAGAATGGAGGACTTTTCTGTACGCTCGGTACTGCAAGGTACTCAGTTTAGGCTCTGAGGAACCTACTATAAACTAGGTACTGTGTTAGCTGAGTTAGATCAACTTTATGGCTTTCATTTGAAAATCTGGGTGCGATGTCATTGTGTATATTCCTCCCCCCACAGTATTTCATTCTACTTCTTTTTGGAACCCAACTATCTTTTTTCATTTCCTCCCCGTTTCTATAAATAAACTTTCTTTTTATAAAGACATTTTTGTTTACATTTCACTACGGTATATTTACCTGGGATATTTCTCTTAAACTCTTCCCTTTATTTGCTAGACTGCACAGACACAACAAAAGTTTTCCAAAGGGTATTCTCCAGCATTTACACCCTGTGATTTCTGCAGTGGTCTAGTACTACACTAGAAGGAACCCTTTCAACAGGTCAGTCTAGATGTTGAAGGGACCCCCTGAGTGGTGGCAGCCATTACCAGGTTCGTTCTCATTGGGCAACTGTACTTAGCTAGAAATTGCAACATGTGAAGACCTTATACGTGAAGACTCTTATCCTGGAAATACAGAATGAGACCATGTACAGGCAGCAGACTGTGAAGTGCAGAGCTTTTTGTAAACCAGCTGTTTTATTTCAAATGACTGGAAACCAGGTAATGTTCTCTGTGTGAAATCTTGGATGTTTCTTGTTTATTTCCCCCCATTCTTGAAATGGGAAACTGAAAAACTTAAGTAAAACCCATGTCTAAAAACACCTCCCTTCAACACTTCTCTGCAGCCTCTAGACATCGAGTAACAAACTAAGTACGCTGGAAATCAGAATCCGTTAAGAGGAATTGAACCTTTTGCTCTAATGTCGCTAGAGGAAACATAGTCCATTTATCAAGGCATGGCATAATCCATTTTAGCCTAAACTGGAGCATGGAAGGACACTGCAGGAGAATATGTACAAGAGAGTCCACTGACTGGAGGGGGGAGGGACATAGCTGATCTGAAAAAGGGATTCTTAGCAGGCAACCCAGCAATACCAGTGAAAAAGGGGCAGTTGAATTGTGAATGCAGAAAAGAACTACATAACTTTGGGCTAACAAAATCTTGGATGTAGAAGTTTCATGCGACACAGGAGAGCAGCGTAGACACTCTTCCAAAAAATGTGGGTTTTCCCCTTTAAAAATGGATCACAACACCGTGCTGTGCCAAGCAAAATTATAAGCTTTCTCTGCCTGTGTTCTGTCAGTCTGCTAGTTGATGGTTATCAATATGTATTTCCTTCAGGACTTAAAAAAAAATCCTGTGGAAAGTAAAACTGCAGAGTTGAAAAGGATGCTTTTTTGCCATCTGAATCTGTGGAGGAAAAGAATGAAGCAGCCGAAAAATTTTGACGGTAAGTGTAGGGCATCAGCTTTGTGGGCTTCAGAGGGACTCTGTTGATTTTGGGCACTGATGCTACTTCAGGACTAGTGCAGTCTACTTTTGTGAGGTAACATGCTTCATACCTACTGTGTGTTTATCAGTACAGACATTGCAAACTACAATACGTTTCCAAAGGAACTGCAAAGGAACTGGCCATGCAATCCTTTGCAGAGTTACATTAATCTAAGATCACTGACTTCACTGGTCTTAGAAGAGTGTAAATTCTGGTTTAGGCTTGCACTGTATTACAAAGTGTCCTCTGGATTTTCGGACGGCAAAGGATGAGATGGTTAGACAGTGTCATTGATGCAACGAACATGAAGTTGAGCCAACTTCAGAGGACGGCGGAAGACCGGAGGGCCTGGCGAGAGTTCGTCCATGGGGTCGCGAAGAGTCGGACTCGACTGTGCGACTGAACAACAACAACAACAAAATTCTGGTTTAGGCTTGCACTGTATTACAAAGTGTCCTCTGGATTTTCCTAGTAGAGAAGGAACTGCCGAGCATAAAAAGGTGGTGGACTCCTGCCATGCCAAAAGCAAGCTAATCATCTTGATAAGGAGACAGCCGCTGACGGTGCAGACGTGTCTCTTCTTCCACTTACCTACTTACTTATCCAAGTACCTCTCACGCATATTGGCAATAAGTGAGATAAATGCTGAATGTCAGAATTCATTTGCCAGAAACAACCTTGATTTACTTGGTGCCCTTTCTAATATGCCCTGGGCACTTGGCAGAGTAAGAAGTAGCATTTTGATGAACATTACACTCTAAGACAACCATGCAGATATAATTAAAGGTTCAGCCGACATGGGAAAGTGTCATTAACCTCGATATGGGAGACAATGCTTTAGGAACCTTTTTAAAAAAAAATGTAACTGGGTTTTATGGCATGTAGCAATGAGGTCCTATGATGTTCAAAGAATTAAGATACTCTAATATTATTAAGTTGCATAAGTTTGGACAATAGACAGTGCATGACAACATTCATGCAAGTCAACAATAAGCGTATCACCAGGGCTCTTTTTGTAGAAAAAGCCCAGCAGGAACTCATTAGCATAATAGGCCACACCCAACAGCAGGAACTCATTAGCATATTGGGCCACACCCCTGACAGCACAGCTCATTAGCACATTAGGCCGCACCCCCATGTTACCAGAAGTGTGGTTATCCAGCCACACCCACCTTTTGCTTCTTATTCTGTTGACCTTGTTTGTGGTTAAAACCCAGGGCTTTTTTGTAGCAGGAACTCCTTTGCATGTTAGGCCACACACCACTAATGTAGCCAATCCTAATGAGTTCCTGCTGTTGGGTGTGGCTTATTATGCTAATTAGTTCCTGCTGGGCGTGGCCAACTTGGGAGCCAGACGGAACTCCGTTCCTGTGCGTTCCTGCCCAAAAATAGCCCTGCATATCACAGAAAAAAAAATCAATCATACTGAGAAGATCTGTGATAGGACAATGCTAGGACATTGCTGTGAAAGGACTATGTCATATGGGTGGTCATACAAGGAAATGTTAGAAAATGTAAACCAGTAGGTACACATTGATCATTACATTATTCCCAGAAAACACTGTTTACATCTTTCCCCACCTTCCAGTTTTTGGATAGACAGAATTCATTGCCACTAAATTACCATTTAGATTTCTCTTTCTTTCTCCAGTTTGTCACTGAACTAGTGTCTTTCCACGGTCCAGTATACAAGTCTCAGTCCATTACCACAACAAATACAGAAGAGCCAGCAGAGTTAACCGCACCTTATCTCATCATACTTACTGAGGGAAACAGCCATTCCAGAAAGGAGCCAAACTTCACCCTGCGCCTAGCCATCATATGTTTAATCAGAACCTCTCAGTGATTAATCATTGTGTCCTTAGCTAGAAAAGGTGTATTAATTAATTACTGAGAAGCCTTGATTAATGTCATTCTACCAAATAAAGAACTGTACTTAATGTGCTTCCCTCCCATCCCGCATGAGCCTGACTGTCCCAGTAATGTAATTAAGACTATTTTTGAATTTCTCACCGAAGCTCCAGGTCACCAATGAGAGCAAGGATGACCATAAGCATACTGTCTTCTCTACTAATGATCTCCCCACTGTTTCATTATTTGGAAGTATTCCCAGAACCTGAATAGCATCCTCCTGTCTTGTCCAATCAAGTAATTCACCTAATAAACTTCTCTTTCCAAGCCTGGAATTCAAATAAGCATTTTAATATAAAAATCAAGCTGTTTGTCCTATAATTGGGACCAGAACCTATCCTATACTTTGCCGAGCTCCAAGCCATCCTTAGTTTTGTGCAGTTACAATCCTCACTTGGCACAACATAATGTCACTCTTGCCCTTTGTGTTTAGGTTACTTTTGGAATATTTGCTGCATTGATACTGGGACCCTTGCTTTAGGAAACAGGTCCTTCTATTTTCAATTGATCCAAATTAATGCTGCATATACACCAGTGGGTCACCATTACATATACATTTGAAATTTGTAAGCACAAAGTAGAAACTTGCAAAGGTACCCAGCACATGTGTTATTCAACCACATGTTCACCAGGTGACCTCAAGGTGTTTACAGACATGTTGCATCTCTACCACACAGTCTCTGCCTTCTTGGATTTACACAGATAGGTAGCTGTAGCTGTGGTTTACCCTTTCCTACACATCTTTGGCCTTGTTATTTTATTCTTTTTATTACAAAACTCATGCCCCACAAAAACATACATAACAAAATATATCTTTAAAAAGCCAGTAAAAACTAAACAAAAATGCATTATTAAAACAATGAAAACCAACCTGAAATACACATAGCAAACCTTTTTAAAAAACCAATTAAAATATAGGGGAGGAAGGAGGGGTCTCTGAGGAAATGGCAGACAAAAAAAAAGTCTTTACCCACTGGAAGAAGACGGCAGCAGATGGAGACAGGTGAGCATCACTGGGAAGAGGGTTCCAGAGCTTTGGTGCCATGACCAAGAAGGCCCAATTCCAGGTTGCCACCCACCTCATCTCAGAAGCCAGGGGGACCCAAAGCAGGGCCTCCAAAGCGGTTGGCCATAGCAGTTGGGTAGGTTCATATGGCAGTCCTTTCAGGTATGTTGGTATCCAACCATATAAAGCTTTAAACATCAACATTAGCAGTTTAGATTGTGCCCTTAAACAAATTGGTAGCCAGTGTAGATGGGCTGACACTAGACTGGTTCGGACCCAATGACACACTTCAGTCAACATTCTGGTTGGCACCATTATGAAGTTTCTGAAGACTTTTCAAGGGCAGCCCCGTACAGAGTCCATTGCAGTATCCTAATCTTTATGTAACCACAATAGACAGGGGGGTTTTTTGGCCCGGGAAAGGCTGCAGTTGGGTAACCAGTCAAAACTGGTAAATGGCAATCCTGGCCACAGCTGCCACCTGCTTATCCAGCAGTAAGCCTGGGTTCAAGAGCACCCCCAAACTCTGAACCTTTTCCTTCAAATGGAGCACAACCCCATCCAGAACAGGTGACACCCTAAATCCTGGGTCTGACCTCCTACTAACCAGTAGCACTTGCATCTTGTTGGGATTAAGCTTTAGGTTATTAGCTGGCATCCACTCCAAGAACATCCTATAGGACGCTTATGAGATCCTACGGGATGGCAGTCAAGGCCGCCAAGAGAGATTTCTATGTGGCCTCGATTGCGTCTGCTAGCTCACGCCCAGTCCAATTGTTTAGGGTGATTCGGTCCTTGACAACTCTGCCTCAGGGCAGACAAAATTTTAGTGAATTGGATATTGGCTGTGAGGCATTTGCGAGCCATTTTGCAGATAAAGTCCTGGCACTCCGCCGCGACCTCCCCGCCACAATTGATACAGTTAGGGAACTCGAGGCCCCTTGCACGTCTTTGGGGCCGGGTTTAGAATGTTTTGACCCACTCAGCCTGGAGGAGGCTGATAGGTTGTTTGTATCTGTGCGCCCAACCATGTGCGACCTGGATCCGTGCCCCTCCTGGCTGGTTAAAGCGGGCCACGAGGGGTTTCGAGGTGCACTGCGGGAGATTGTCAACAAAGCCCTCATTGAAGGACGGTTCCCCGGAGCACTCAAGGAAGCGATGGTCCTCCCTCTCTTAAAAAAAACATCTCTGGATCCGGCCAAACTGACCAACTATCAGCCGGTTTCCAATTTGCCCTATTTGGGCAAACTTATAGAGAGGGCGGTGAGGTGACCTCAAGGTGTTTACAGACATGTTGCATCTCTACCACACAGTCTCTGCCTTCTTGGATTTACACAGATAGGTAGCTGTAGCTGTGGTTTACCCTTTCCTACACATCTTTGGCCTTGTTATTTTATTCTTTTTATTACAAAACTCATGCCCCACAAAAAAAAAACATAACGAAATACATCTTTAAACAGCCAGTAAAAACGAAACAAAAATACATTATTAAAACAATGAAAACCAACCTAAAATACATATAGCAAACCGTTAAAAAAAACCAATTAAAATATAGGGAAGGAGGGGTCTCTAAGGAAATGCCAGACAAAAAAAAAAGTCTTTACCCACTGGAAGAAGACGGCAGCAGATGGAGACAGGTGAGCATCACTGGGAAGAGGGTTCCAGAGCTTTGGTGCCATGACCAAGAAGGCCCAATCCCAGGTTGCCACCCACCTCATCTCAGAAGCCAGGGGGACCCAAAGCAGGGCCTCCAAAGCGGTTGGCCATAGCAGTTGGGTAGGTTCATATGGCAGTCCTTTCAGGTATGTTGGTATCCAACCATATAAAGCTTTAAACATCAACATTAGCACTTTAGATTGTGCCCTGAAACAAATTGGTAGCCAGTGTAGATGGGCTGACACTAGACTGGTTCAGACCCAATGACACAGTTCAGTCAACATTCTGGTTGGCATCGAAGAAGAGATGGATGACGACCAAGGTGCAGCGGGAGGTGCTTCGGTCAGAGAGACATATGATTTGCGGCATAGAGGATCAAAATAACCCTTTACAATATAGAGACTCGCAAATGATGAAGATGAAGATGATGAAAGAGACTCGATGCACACATGTCAAGCTGGATGTAATACTAACATGGACTGACTAATTCTTTAATTCATTGATTTAAATGAAAAGTTATAAGTTCGAATTCTAACTGAATACTAACTGTTAAAGACTTTCCTTCTTGGGGTTTTAGTCATAGTGTGGGTTTAATTTTCTTGTCTTTTTTACCCTGGGGTATTTTTTCCCTTCCCCTTTCTTTTCTGTTAGTCTGTAGGTGTAACAAAAAAGTAATAAAGCTACCCTGTCTTCAGGGGATTAAAAAAAACATTCTAGTTGGCATCATTATGAAGTTTCTGAAGACTTTTCAAGGGCAGCCCCGTACAGAGTCCATTGCAGTATCCTAATATTTATGTAACCACAATAGTCAGGGGTTTTTTTTTGCCTGGGAAAGGCTGCAGTTGGGTAACCAGTCAAAACTGGTAAATGGCAATCCTGGCCACAGCTGCCACCTGCTTATCCAGCAGTAAGCCTGGGTTCAAGAGAACCCCCAAACTCTGAACCTGTTCCTTCAAATGGAGCACAACCCCATCCAGAGCAGGTGACACCCTAAATCCTGGGTCTGACCTCCTACTAACCAGTAGCACTTACATCTTGTTGGGATTAAGCTTCAGGTTATTAGCTGGCATCCACTCCAAAAGTGCCTCTAGGCATCATATCAGGGTTTCTGCAACCTCCCTGAGATTGGCTGGAAGCATGAGGTACAGCTTTAGTGTCATCCACATATTAGTGATAGCCAAACTCAAATCTCAGGGTAACCACTCCTAGCAGTTTCATGTCAATGTTAAAGAGTGAAGGGGACTAGATGGAGTTTTGCAGGACCCCACAGGCAAAAAGCCCAGAGGTTGAGCAGCAGTTCACCAGCACCACTGTCTGAAACCTACCTTTCATGTACAACCGGAACCACTATAAAATGATGCCTCCCAATTCGAATCCAGAAATACAGAATGATATCATGATAGATGATGAAGAAAGTCCAGGAGAATCAACATGCTTAATATTAATTTGACTGCTTGAGTCGGTTAACTGGCCAACTCAGCTGTTTGTGTTATTCCCCTCAATGAACTTTGTTTCTGATTTCATTCTCTCCAGATTCTCAGTCTTTTTTCCAAGTCTGTAGAGGCATCTCACAACTTTCTCAACAGATCCCTGATCAGTGCTTGGAGGTGATCCCTTAAACTGGGTATAAAACCTAAGCTAGGAGCTTCTTCAGGATAGGAGTGGAGGTGCCAGGAGAGTTTCCTTGTTTACACTCAGATGATTTTAGTATGGATTTAGGTCAATCTGGAAAGTGGAACATATTTGCACTGAAATGATGGTACGTATGTCTTTCTGACCACACATGATAACAAAGATGCCTGATCATATGGAAAAGGCTACATAAATATCCTAGAACGAGTGGTATAGTGCTGTATTAGATTCTGTACTGTTCACAGAAAGTTAGGATTTTAGAAGTCAAATAGTGCTGGAATCAATTCTGGTATGTATGGGATTGCTTCAGAGAAAATGAACATAAGTTACTACCTTGATGCCAAGGCCACAGGTAATTTTTTACTGATTCTGGCAGGAAAGTGATTACTCCATATTTCAAATAATAAGTTGAATTTCCAACAGATTGAAGTGGGAAGGCTGCAATGATTATCTGCAATCACATGAGCGATTCACCATACATCAAGTCCTTGGTTGTGTCCAAGCTTGCAAGATTTAAAGTTGCAGAACCAACTGTTGGATAGTCATCTTTCCATATATATCTGCTAAGGTATATTTTGATCAGTTAGAATATTTGCAATGTAGAGAACCTATAGGAATGTATGATATATATGCTTGCCCTCACCAAGGTATCTTCAACCGAAACAGACAAATACGATCATTTATAATTCTTTGCTACTTTGCATCAAACTTCACATATTCTTTTGCAGATACATTTCTTAAGCTGTGATTCTATGTATTCCATTTAGAACGGGGGGGGGGGGGTCTTTTTTCCAAGAAAACAACAATAGGCTCAGCCTGTTAATAAATGTAGATATAGTTCCGCAACTGCCACCACCAAGGGTCATTTGGACTTCCCAAACAAACAAAATGAAAAAACAAACAAACACTGCTTTAAGGCCTGAGCTCACACCGTCTGTCATAGCCAAAGTTTTCTCTTACAAACCTTGGCATGATGGTTTATTCAAGTCACTCAGTCATTTAGCAGGGGTCTTTCAAATATGTAGGTGCAAAATGGATCCTCTTTTAGACACACTCTTATGAAATGAAGTTTATCAGACACATTCACTTATGCAGCACAATGAATGTGTTGGTCTCAAGCAACAGAACAAAGTTTGAGTCCAGTGACACCTTTAAGACCAACAAAGTTTAATTCTGGGTATAAGCTTTCATGTGCAGGCACACTTCTTCAGGTACAGACTTTGAAATAGACTTTGCCAACCATTACATATAGGTGGGGGAGAGGTTAGTTGCCAGGAAGGGTTAGCAACACTCAGGACAATGGAACCCCTAGGGCTTAACAAAGATATTGGGTTATTATCTCACTACACATGCTAAATCATTAAGTTCTTGCATCAGTTTTTTAACTCTTGTATTATCTGTATGCTAATTTGCTGCTATTCACAGGTTTTACCAACTGCTTTGATCCAATCTTAGCTAAACTTATGGTGCAGTTACTTATGCATCTTGTCTCCAGTTAGCCCTTCCTGGCAACTAACCCCTGCCCACCTATATGCAATGCTTGGCAAAGTCTGTTTCAATGTATCAGAAGAAGTGTGCATGCCCAGAATTAAACTTTGTTTGTCTTAAAGGTGCTATTAGACTCAAATTTTGTTAAAGTAGCACAGTAATAGAAAAGAGGTCCCAGTTTCTTTTTAAAAATTATCCAAGACAGTTAGGGTACTTTGTCAGGTACTGCAAAAATACTGTGTGAGAGGAAGGGCATTTGAATGTAGGATATTCATAAGGAAATAAGACAGCAGAAGGTCATCTGGCTTGGTCACTCATCAGTCTAACCTGCTCCCCCTAACCTATATAATAGAAGCCACAGTGTGTGATATACAGTCCCTTTAAGCTTATTTTTGGTACAGTGCTAATAAGACAAATGTCTAATGCACATGAATAATTTTCTACCAGCAGGAGTGAAAATTCGCTGAGTAAACTGTTTTTCTTTGTTAGACATGATTTGCTTGTTCTATCTTTGGCCTCAGCTTGTATGATTAAGGTTTCCTTGGTAAATCTATTTTATTCAAGCTCTTCTCTGAGGCCAGCCTTCCTAGCATATAGTAAGTTGAGGGAGAGGAAATATCAGGAATTCCCCCACCCCCCACTCTCTTGACAAAGTCTTGACAAAGACCAAGGAACTCTAGAACTGTGGATAAGTTAGAGAGCTCATTCCCTGATAAACTGAAGGCTCAGTTTATATTCACCTGCAGGGCTTTAAAAAAAAAAAAAAAAGAGGTGCCAGAACTCTCAAGAGGGAAATGAAGTTTTCAATCTGTATACTGAAAACTTATGAACTTTTAAACATTTAAAAAATAATTTTGTCAAAGAGGTTCCGGAACTCTGTTCCGGTGCATTCCCCCCTGGAAAAAAGCCCTGTTCACCTGTGGCATATCCCTGAGACACAGAGGGAGACAGGATCTAATGCACACAGCCAGGCTATATGAGTATCCCTCTTGAAAATGAGAGCAGCATAGTGTCCATTTTTATCTGTGCCACCCATTATGCTCTTCCTGTGGTAGGGAGGCAGGCAAAAGCCAGGGCCGTGTATCACGCTCGCAGGAGCCATGTGTGAACCAGCCCTAATTTGATCTAAACTGACATCAATGTCAATTTAGCTCCGTTATACCCACAATGTATGTTGAGCCGATAAATAAACAATGCCCCATGCTTGCTACTGAGCAAAAGAAGTCCCCATGCTGAGCTTAAAAGGAAAGTAAATCAATATTCATTGAATGAATTCTCTTTTGTCAGAGTCATGTGCCTCAGCTTGTGCAAACCCTTTGATTCGGGAGCATTCAGGAATTACTATTTTGTGCAGTGATCCCAAACTGAATGATAGCAGACTGTTCCTGTTTGCGCCGTAGACAACCACAATGAAGGCTGATACATCTCAGTGGCCTTTTGCATTCTCTCTTGCAATTTGTTTTTGCCTTGGCCCTTTAACTGTGAAGAATGACAACACGTTAATTTCTTCAGCCAGGTTTCCTTGGACACTGTGGATTACCAGTTTGAGGAAGGTGTAGGACAGGACCTTGCTGTTTTCCACCTTTCCTCATGTAGAGTGCAAAACAGAAAGCTTTCATTTAGAGACCCCATCAGTCTAAAACACAACTATCATTAGCAGTGCACACATAATTTGAGGTGGTTTGCCCTGGGAAATTTATTTATTTATAGAATTTATAGAATCTGCATTTCTGCCTAATCGGGGCACCAAGCCAGCTAACGTTTTGTTTTGTTTTTTGGCATCAGGTCACAGCTGACTTATGGCAACCCCGTGGGGTTTTCAAGGCTAGAGACATTCAGAGGCGGTTTGCCATTGCCTGCCTCCGTGTCATGACCCTGGTATTCCTTGGATGTCTCCCATCAAAATTCTAGCCAGGATCACCCCTGCTTAACTTCTGAGATCTGATGAGATTGGACTAGCCTGGGCTATCCAGGTGAGGGCAGCTAACAATTAAAGAGCCAGTTTGGTGTATTGGTTAAGTGCGCGGACTCTAATCTGGGAGAACCAAGGTTGATTCCCCACTCCTCCACTTGCACCTGGCTGGATGACCTTGGACAAGACATAGTTCTGACAAGAGCTGTTCTCTCAAGGACAGTTCTGAAAAGAGCTCTGTCAGCCCCACCTACCTCACAGGGGGTCTGTTGTGGGGAGGGGAAGGGGAAGGAGCTTGTAAGCCACTCTGGGACTCCAAGTGAAGGGCGGGATATAAATCCAATCTCTTCTTCTTCTAAAAGAAGGGTGTGTTTTTTTTAAAAAAAGTCCTAAATGCAATCTAAAACCTAATGTAAAATGCATATGTAAAAACACAGACTCAGCTATTAGAACATGGAGTGGAAAGGAGAGGTCATTACATGCCAGATGAAACCGAAAAGCTTGTATCCCCTGGTGGAAGACAGTGATAGAAAGGGACAGATTAATATCCCTGCAAAAGATCTGTTGATCACAAAAAAATAAGAAAAAAAGTCATCCTTAAATTTTCTTTTACAGCAATTCTTGCAAAACGTAACAAGGCTTCTGTGTGTACTAGACGTGTACAGCTCTTCTACTGAGATGCAGAAAGAGATTTTAAACCACTGGATAAAGTTCCAACTGATTCATGTGTGCATTCAATTGTTTTAAACTTTTAGTGCCATCATCTTCATAAATCTAGAAGAAAAAGCCTTGAGGGTCAGGCTGAAGTGTCTTGAAATCCAGAGTGCCTTTTAAGCTGAACTCAGTGCATGCAGTTGGAATTCCTTTTCCTTGAGGAGGTTTGCTGTGTGCCTGGCTTGCCATGGATGTATATTAAGTAGATCAGGTTCCTACAAGACATTATGTAAGAAAAGCTGCTCTGTTCTTCATCAGAGATCTACTGGGGCTTCTCAGAACACCCAGCCAAGTTCCCAGGGGTCGTTTCGTAGAAAAAGAGCTAGGGGAACCCATTAGCATACCTCATTAGCATATGCCACACCCTCTGACATCACCGGAAGTGTGTCATAAGGCCACACCCCCTGACATCACCGGATGTGTGTCATAAGGCCACACACCCCGCCCCCAACGGTCCCGGCCGCCGCCGGCCTTGCAGCTCCACTGCCGAGCCCCATGAGGGGCCCGGCGGTGGACCTGCAAGGCCGGCGGGAGTGCAAGGAAGCCCTGCGAAGGCCCTCCCTGGCCCCAGGCAGGCAGGGGTGGGGAGAGGCAGGGAGGAAGCAACTTACCCTCCCTCTCCTCCTGTCTCCTCCTGGCTGAATGAGGGCCGGAAGCGGGGTGGCTGGAAGCAGGGGGTGGGGCTTTGTCATGTGCCCCCCGTACCTTACCCGGGGGAACTGAGATCCCCCGCGATCCCCCCCGAAATGACCTCTGCAAGTTCCTAGATGTGCATCCTTTTAATGTAAGAGAGAAACAAGTTCTTTATCCTCTCTTAGATTTACATATGCTGGTTGGTATAGAACAGATACGTCACCCTTTTTTTTGGTTGCCTTGACAGTTGAATTTGACAGAGATATCTGTTGGTTTTAAATCAGATTTGGCAACAGTAAGACACATGCCTGGCACAGATGGTTTAGGAAGGCCGAAGTATTCCCCCTCCCTGGTGTTTCTGCCAATGCTTCCAAAGCTGTGTGCAACACATGCAGTTGCAACTGACATAGGTTTTTTTTAAAAATCCCTGGATTTCTGCATGTCCATTGTCAGACTCATTTCCTGTTTGGCTGCTGTGTATAACTCATACTGGATTTCTCTACGAGGAATAAGATTTCTCATGTACAAATTCAAGTAGTGATCTATAGAACAGTGAATCCCAGCCCTGTCTTGATTTTGCTCTGATTGCCATTGTACAATTTCTTTGCAAACTTTTGGAAGTGGTGCTGGTGTAATGATTTGCAGCTATTATGACATGATGTGGGCAGTTATGGACTGGGATGAGGAAGAGCAGAGTTGAACTGTACCAGATGAGGAGGCGAGTTATTCTTACACATGATCACACGAGTGGCTGCCTTATACTGGATCAGGCTGACCCAATCAAGGTCAGTATTGTCTATGCAGACTGGTAGTGGCTCTCTAGGATCTCAGACGGAGGTCTTTCTCATCACTTACTACCTGCACCTTTTACCTGGAGATGCTGGGATTGAACCTGGGGCCTTCTGCATGCCAAGCAGATGCTCCACCATAGAGCCACAGCACCTCTTAGAAGAAACAAGAACAGGGAAAGAATGGCTGTTCGGGACTCTTTTTGTAGCAGGTACTCATTTGCATATTAAGCGACACACCCCTAATGTAGCCAATCCTCCAAGAGCTTACAGTAGCTCATGTAAGAAGAGCTCTGTAAGCTCTTGGAGGGTTGGCTACATTAAGGGTGTGTGGCCTAATATGCAAAGGAGTTCCTGCTACAAAAAGAGCCCTCATGAAAGTTCCTGGTGGGTTCCAGTACAGCTGAAAGTTCCAGTATAGCCGAGGGCCCTGAGCTCCACTTACTCAAGGTCCATCCATAGTATAGCCGAGGGCCCTGAGCTCCACTTGCTCAAGGTCCATCCCTGAACGTAAAAGAAAGGACTGACCTATCAAGAACAGAAAGTGAAATTATGGTACAAGATCTAAGGTGATCACTTGATTCGTTTGGAGAAAGATCGTTAGGTGAGAGACAAGGAGCAGAAATATGTGAAGAACAGGGATTTTGTTGGGGTTTCTCCCTATGCATATACTAAATTAAACTGTGAGCCATGACATAACATGGATATATTTATATTTTTAAGTGGAAAAGAAAGGGTATGCACAAAACTCTTCACCCTAGACCTGTCCTTGTAGAACCCTGAGTTTATGCATTGTAGAAATAAAGTTGTTTAACTTGAGAAAATCAGTACAAGTCTTTACCTACCCACATGGCTACTTGGCATGCTACAGTGTGACACCCCTGTGGTGTTGGCCTTAGGCAACACACGAGGGGGGGGCGGATTTTACCTGAGGTGGTGGCAGCGACAGAGAATGGGGGAAGGCAAAACAGTGGCTAGTCTTGCCCCACACTGTGAAGGAGATCATGACAAAGATCACAATGGTAACACAGAACAACAGAGAGAAGCACGGGGGGGGGGGCATAGTCATACATCCCTCAAATCGGTCTTTTCTATGAGTTGCCTTGTAGACCTGTTATTATATCTATAGCATTCCAATGAATAACTTCTGTATAAAAAACATTGCACCTGTATGTCTCTCAGTAATTCAGCCTGAATGTTAGCTATGGAATGTCCTAAAAGTGTGGAAACCTGATTAAATTGGAGGGCCAACTGGGAGGCTAGCAAAAGTAAATAATTTATATACTCTGATTAAAGTAGACATGAGGTCAGTGTATTCCTGTTTTGTTTTTGCTGTCAAGTCCCAGCCAACTTACGATAACCCCATAGGGTTTTCAAGGCCAGAGACATTCAGAGGTGGTTTGTCATTGCCGGCCTCTGTGTAACAACTCTGGACTTCCTTGGTAGTCTCCCATCCAAGCACTAGCCTGGGCTAATATTTATCCATTAACTTTTTAGGTGCATTTGTTGTAAAACAATTAGCAATGGATTTGACATTTTAGATTTGGGGGTTGTCTTTGCCTGTTTCCCTATATAAAGACCACAAGCCCCTGTAATGTATCCATCTCAGACCGTGTGTGTGGCCATTACACCATGCGGTCATGCGAAGTGGCTGAGCTTCGCTCTCAGTAACAATGGGACAAGCGTATCCTAGCCGGTGCCTATCGGCAGGCTAGGCTCCCAGCCGAGAGCCTATGGAACTCTCGGCCACTGTAAATAGCCAATCACTTGGGTGTGGGTGTGTTTTGGGTGCGGGGTTGTTGCAGATATAAACCAGCCTGCGAGCTGGTTACTCTTGTCTTGTTCCTGATCTAATAAAGTACGCTAAGCTGAAATCACTCGTCCGTCTGCGTACTTTTCAGCCCCTATGTCTTTACTGAAAATAAATAAGGCTGCAAACACAACAGCAAAACCAGCAAGGACATAGAAATATGTATCATAAGCATCCAGCAACAGGTTAAAAACCCACACACACTGTTGAAACACAACCCTCACAGTTTAACCTCCACCAACTGTCCTCCGAAATAAAACCATCTTTTACACCTTCCTCCCCTGGCATTGATCAGTGAATGCATCTTCCACACCCCACTCTGGTAGGGCTTTCCAGAGGAATGTGACTTAACTCTTGCCACAGAGATAATCCAAAGCAAGGGTACCAGTAGGAGAAGTCTGTCTGAGGAACATAACTGGCACAGGGGAATATACTGGGAGAATTAATGCCCAGAAAGGCTTTAAATGTGATACCAGCACTTTAAAATGGCCTCAGAAGTTGATGGCTAACCAGTGCCACATTGCCCTCGTTATATGTTCTATGTGGTTGACCCCTGACAGCAGTCTTGCTGCTGCCTTTTGTTCCAATGAACCTTCTGAGACATGTTCCACGATGGCACCACACTGAGTGTGTTATAGAAGTCAAGGCTGGAGGTTACTCCATAGATAGAAGCAGTGGTGCTAGACCCAGATGATCTGCTCCTTAGCTTATCCATTGCTTTAATTCTTTCCCAGTTCTCCAGTCTATAAATTGTAGTTATACACAGAGCTCCAGAAAATCCAGAGCACTGCTGTTCCTGAAATCTTTGAAATGGTACTTCACCTGCCAAATAATTCTCTGTTTGCTGTTCAATATGTATTTACACGACACACTGAAACAAATTTAACGGCTTATCTCGCTCCACAGGAATTCTGAGAACTGTCGCTTCGTGAGGGGGTCAGGGATTGCTAATAGAATCTTCAGCTGCTTCACTGAACTACAGTTCCCATGACATTTTGAAGAAAGCTGTTATATTCAATGTTCAGTTTCACTCCCGCTGCCACAATGCCCTGTCCTGCAGGCTACTTCCCTTCACCGATTTTAGAGCTATGAAAAGGGGAGGGAGTTTGAGGTACACCCCCCATCCTCTTCCTTTCCCCTCCCTGGCTCTTCCACAACCTAGAGCCTGACCTCCTCAGCCTTGCTGGCCTGAAGAGAGGTTGGGTCCATCTGCAGCAGGAGGATGGATTAGTTTTGTTTAAACGTCTACATTAAACATAGCAGACTTTCGGAATTTGGCTGGTGCAATTTGACCATATGAGTTTCTTTCACTTTGGGCTTCACTGTGAGGCATTGTGGCTTTAGGAAAATCTATTAAGAGACTGCTGCAGCAGTAGCTGTAGCATAGGGTGGGCCATTTTTGCAGAGGTCTGGTTCTATGATTGTCTAGTCCTATTGCATTATGAATTTGATGTCCTACATTGTATGGTTACATTTTTTCTGATCTCTCTCTCTCCAGTCTGTAATCCATGTTGAGTTTCAGTGAAAAAGGTGGGCTGTAAACAAGATAAATATATATTTTTAAAGTGTGCTATTGTGTTTGAGACTCTAGATGTTCACAAAGCACAGACTATCTTTGCTAACTGTACTGCTTAACTTTTTGGTTCTTAGTTATTAGTTTTACTCAATAGGGCATTCATGCTTCATAAATATCACTTGGGTTTTGTCTCTGCGGCTTATTAAGTTTTGCTAGTGCTTTTCCTTCCCTCTGCCCGTTAACTTCAGCTCCTGCTGCTTTTAATTACTAGGATCATTTTTCAAAGTAAGATTGTCCATTGTCCTCCTCAGAAAGTAGTGTTATTAAAAAATGAAAAGATGGCTGCATTTCACATAAACACCCTCTGTGCAGAACTTTCCTTTAAATATGTCCATTTCTACAAAAGAGCACCCTGTTTTCTTGGGGTTCCAAATCAGTATTTTCAAGGGTGCCTTTGGAAGTCTGCTGTCAGTTGCATGCCATTTCAATTCTTCCCCCCTCCATTAAATGGTAAGCTTAGATGTTCAAAATCTCGCCTACAGCTTTGTATGAATACACTAAAATAGGTCAAAGAGTTCCATATTTCAAATGCACTGTGGCTGATGGAAAATCAATTCAAGCTAAAATCCTATGATGCATTTGTAACAGGGTCATCTTGACCCCTACCGTTCAGACTTCAGACTTCATCTCTCTCTTTCTGTCTAGTCAAGATTCAAGAAGAAACAATAAATCTCTTCTTACAAGCTTTGTTTTCTTGCAGTTAGATTGACTAAAATCTTTCTTAGCTACCCTGTGAGGGTCCTTGACCAGTCAAACCAAACCCAGGCCACCAAACATTCATTGTAGCCTTTTAATACCACCCATCTAGTCATAAGCAGGCAAAGCAACCAATCCTGGAAACTCTAGTTAGCCGCTTGTGGGCTGGGAATGGTGAGTCACATGGTTTCATGTATGCCCCATATTTCTCCCCATTGGGGACCCAAAGCAGCTTACATCATTCTCCTCGCCTCTATTTTATCCTCACAGCAAGCCTGTGAGGTAGGTGAGGCTGAAAGTGTGTGCCTGGCCCAAGATCACCCAGCAAGCTCTCATGGCAATGTGGTGATTTGAACAAGTGTTGTCATGGGGAAGGGAATTCCTTTTTCCAAAATTCACTTTTTAAGATATAGCCATTAATTCCTCTTATTCTCTCTCTTTCCCCCCCCCATTTCATAACAGTGTACCCTTTTGTAATTTCAACCCTTGCTGTTGTTTTGTGTTACCTACCACAGGATGGTGCTCTAATAGGAGGACGGGAAGTTTTAGGAAGAGATTGTCAGCCTCTGACCATCTACACAGTGAAATTTTGCAGAACTTCACTTCCCATCTGTCCTCTCTTTGGATTTCTCTTTGATCAAAATGGAATTGATTAGAAACTGATTCCAAATTCCTAAAAACAGGGAAAGAAATGGATTGTTGGGTAAAGAAGAATTAAGAGAATTTCTCTTGACAACCTGTATCTCTCAGATCCTAACACAACACTCTAACCACTGCATCACACTGGACCTGTGCAGGCCTGTAATAGATCACCCTGTCCATGAATATGACGTTATTACAATTGGCCCCTTCCTGGCTGCTTGCTGTCTTGCAACCCACATGCCCAATTCATGCATTTACCTTCCCTGATTATCTGGGACATAGCAGTCTTTTATACCATTCCCTCCCTGATCATTTCTTTACTTGTTCTGACAAGGAGGTCTCTGGGGGTTTCCTACAGCAAATAAGAGAAGACAGTGGAAAACAGGATCTCAGAGAGAACAGGTAGAAACAGAAGAAGAGATTGGATTTATACCCCAGCTTTCACTTGGAGTCTCAGAGTAGCTTAGAATCTCTCACTTCCCCATGGTAGACACCTTGTGAGGTAGGTGGAGCTGAGACAGCTCTGGGAGAACAGCGCCTGACCCAAAATCACCCAACTGGCTGCATGTGGAGGAGTGGGGAATCAAACCCAGTTCTCCAGATTAGAGTCTGCCCCTCTTAACCACTACACCAAACTGGTTCTCAGCTGCCATATCTCCAGAAACAACAGCGGAGATCCAGATTAGCTTTGCTTCGGCAGGAGAACTCTATCATGTGCCCACCACAGACCACTTTCCTGAGGAGCTATATAAAGATGCCAATCGGAATGACATGATAAAAACCATTACTTACTTGCATTGTAATACAATTTCACTTATACTGTGTTTTCAAATGTGTATGCTGAACACACTGTAATCAATAAGGAGGAGCCCCATAAGGAGAAAGATAATGGCGTTTCTCCAGGCATTTCCCACAAATGAAGCTCCATCTTGAGTCACCACATTGAGCTTGCTTCACTGGAGTGTAATAATGTAGAAATTGCTTGGTTTGACTGCCTGCAAGTGGATTCTTGATACGTCTGCACCAGTTGTTTTTCATATGATTAACTCTCGGATGTAACAAAACCCTGTCTCAATTAGGCTTTACTTTTGTGGGTTTTCCAAACCAGAGCCTAAAAGCTTTAATGGGCTGGATGAAGGTCAACAAGCTGAAACTAAATCCAGGTAAAACAGAGGTTTTGATGGCCCACACAATCTTGGAGAAAGCAGGGAGGAAACTAGAACTAGAGCCAAAAAACTCTTGGTCTGAAACAGGGAGGAAGATCTGTTGCCAGAGAGAGAGGCAGAGAGACAGAAAGACCCTTCTGTTTGTTTCTTTATATGGTATTTTTGAATTGTAAGCTGTTTTGGTTTCCATTGAGGAGAAAAGCAATGTATAAATACTTAAAAAGTTAAAATAAGTAAGATCTTGATGGGATCATATTGCACTTCAAGAAGGAATCCAGGAGCTTTTCTGCATGCTTGACTTACTCCTGATTTTTTTGGCAGTCAATCCATAAGCACTGGAATTGGTCTGGGCACAGTCCTTCCTCATGTCTGCCCTCTCTCTGTATTTTCACAGTTGTGGAATCAGTTTATTTTCTTCTGCACATGCCTTCAATAATGAGGATTTTCGAGGGATGGAGTTGTCATCACTGGTGGTGACATTGGTGGTGTCACAGAGCCCCCCCCTTTTAAAAAAGCATTAAAATATTGATATATCATGGCAGCATGATAACAATAGGCTTAGGAGGTTCTCTGAATTCCCAGCTTTCATTTTGTAAAAATAATGTCCATAGCGTTTTCTCTCATGGACATATGCCTTTTCCCTTATATCTCCACTAAAAAACCAAAAGAAATCACTCCTTTTAAGGGAGGGGGGAGGAGATGGAGTGGTTTGACCGTGACAGTCCAATAAAACAGTGGGCTGGATGGAAGTGGGAGTGGGCGGGACAACTGACAAAAACATCACGCATGAGGAAAAATCCAATTCAAAATTGGCTTCCAGAAAGTCATTGGGGCAAAACTGATCTTAAAAGAATGGAAAAAAAGAGGGGGGGGGGGAGAGAGAAAAAAACCAGACTGAAAACTAAAGGCCCAAAAATGTGTGTGGAAATCAGAGGAGAAACTGAAGCAATATGGGGGTCAGAACTGATGAAAAGAAAACCCACATGGAGAAAGCCCTGGACCTGGTTCTACTACTGGGGCATATGTGGAGACATGGTCTGATAAATATATATTTATTGATTGTCTACAAAATATAGCCCATATTCTTGTGCAGGCAAGGCGGGATATAAATCGAAATAAATAAATAGTAAAATTGGTAGCTTATAGAAAAAATTGAAGCAATAATAAAAACATTTGATTACAGTAGCACTGAAATCAATAATAATACAAAGTTTCCAGAGGTGCCGTTGTGGCTGGACTTTGGGCTGGGCCCCAGCTCCTGAACTCAGCAGCTCTGCCCCCACCCAAAGTGGGCTATAGTGATGTGTGTGAAATATACATTACAATCTAAAGGGGTATCCTCATAAAACCATGAAATCCAGAGTGTAAAATTAACTAACAGCACCACCGCTTGTTGCTGATTATGTTTTAATGTGTCCGTAAGGTTTTGGTTCACGTCTGATGTGGTGCCTTTCGAAAGTCCCCTTCAACCACGCCCTGTGGTGCCTTTCGAAAGTCTCCTTCAGCCATCAGTATTTGAATAAACAAATGCCAAAAGTGATTTTTTTAAAAAAAGATGACCAATGCAATCAGAAGCAAAATTGGTCCCTACTGGTGGTGGAAAGTGCCATCAAGTTGCAGATGAATTATGGTGACCTCGTAGGGTTTTCAAGGCAAGAGACATTCACAGGTGGTTTGCCATTACCTAGTGACCCTAGGCTTCCTTGGTGGTCTCCCATCCAAATACTCTGCTGACCCAACTTAGTTTCCAAGATCTGACAAGATCAGGCTAACCTGGGCCGCCCAGAGGAGGAGTAGAATAACCTATTCAGCTAAGTGTACATCATGTGATAGGTCAGATGTACATAAAAGCAGCCATTTTGAATCAGTAGTCCCATGGAGCAAGTAAGCCAAAGCCTCCCCGTGTTGCTTCCGACATTGGCATCCAGACATTTACAGCGTCTAAAAATAGAGAATAGAATAATGAACCTATAGTTCATGCATTTATCTTATCCCTTTTCACAGTCACAGTCAGCTAACCTACTGACTATCACTGCATCCTGTAGCATTAAACTGCCTAAGTAATTTATTCTTTTCTTGGGCTGTTTCCATGCAGAGATTTTTTTCCCCCCAATTGGACACTTCAGTTGGGAAGTTTCCACACAACACTGTATTCTTTCCAAGCATGGCTCATTGGGTTTCCAGGGCTTCCCTGTTTAAGCTGGACCCAAGGAAGACCTCCTTTGCTCTGACTTAGAGGGGAAATGGTGCTACAGTTACAGGCAGAGTTTCCATGCGAAAACTTTGCCTGCAGCCAGTCCAAGGTGGGGGGAGCAGTGTTGGCAGCACTAAGCTCTGTTTTTCTCCCCCACCCTTCACCTCTTGAATGGAGCTTATTTTTCTTTAACAGCTGAGGGGCAGTTCAGCTGTGAGCCACCTCTTAGCTGTTGAGTGGGGAAGGGAGGGAATGCAAGACTTTGGAAGGGCCTGTCAAGATCCTTGTAGGGTTGGTGCTTTTGAGCCAATGCAACAAAGGTGTGGTGCCAGCAGGGATCATGGCAGAGACAGCAGCCACTCACTGCTGCCTCCCATGTAGACATCGCAATTTCACAACCTCCTGAAGAACCAGCCCTGTGGTGCCTTCTCCTGTGTTGTTCAGAAGTGAATGCTGCAATATGCCAAAGAGGGGAAAGTTGTATAAAGTCGCAGTGACACTTATAAATATGTCTTTTAAGGAAACTTTTTTTGTTGTTGTTCAGTCGCACAGTCGAATCCGACTCTTTGTGACCCCATGGACCAGATCCCGCCAGGCCCTCCTGTCTTCCGCCGTCCTCTGAAGTTTGCTCAATTTCATGTTTGTTGCATCGATGACACTGTCTAACCATCTCATCCTTTGCTGTCCCCGTCTTCTGTTACCTTCAATCTTTCCCAGCATCAGGGTCTTCTCCAGTGAGTGCTCCCTTCTCATTTGGTGGCCAAAGTATTTGAGCTTCAGTGTCATTATCTGGCCTTCCAGGGAACAGTCAGGGTTGATTTCTTTTGGGATTGACTGATTTGATCTTCTTGCAGTCCAAGGGACTCTCAAGAGTCTTCTCCAGCACCATAGTTCAAAAGAATCTATTCTTCGGCGCTCGGCCTTCCTTATAGTCCAACTCTCGCAGCCATACATGACTACTGGGAATACCATTGCTTTGACCATGCGGACTTTTGTTGGCAGGGTGATGTCTCTACTTTTTATCATG
>NW_015172580.1:440149-443791 GCF_001447785.1 Gekko japonicus
CATATCCGGTTCTAACTGTTGCTTCTTGACCCTTATACAGGTTTCTCAAGAGACATGTGAGGTGGTCTGGTACTCCCATCTCTTTAAGGACCTGCCATAGTTTGTTGTGATACACACAGTCAAAGGCTTTAGCATAGTCAATGAAGCAGAAGTAGATGTTTTTCTGGTACTCTCTTGCTTTCTCCATAATCCAGTAACTGCTCCTCACTGTGTCCAGAAACCCCCCCATAATTTATGCTCTATCCAGCCTGGATACCTCCAAGCGTTAAGTTTTCCAAACAGACACAATGCACAGAGTAATTTGGAGATGTGAGAATTAGATATTCTTTTGAATTCACGTCTTATTTTAAAGCTTGAAAAGTGGTCTTCAGATTTCAACTCTTCTCTGATTATTTCATCAGTGTTAGTAGTTCTGACAGTTTTTGGAAACAAAAGCTTCTAAGATGCTTTTTTTTTTTAAGAGATCTTCATAAAACATTCTTTGTGTTTTTAAGAATTTCTAGAAAGACACACACACACACACACACACACACACAACCATCTAAGAAGTTCAGCTCTTTGTGTGCCTTCTTTTCTGACAGTTATCTGAATTTACATTGTATTTAGCATTTTCACATTTATAGGCTGAGGATTTAAAAATAATCCTTTCTGAAAGATTAATTGTTGAACAAGGAAGACTTTGATAAGGTGAATTAAACTACTGACTAACCACGGAGTTGCTAATGTAAAGATATTAATAAGAGTTTTTAAAATGCTTTATTATTCTTTCAGTAACGGGAATTTCAATGGTCAACTGGTGATATAACTAAGTTTACAGACAAGACAATAAATCCCCTTGAATTCTGTGGGCTTCCCTGTCACACACAACATGGGCTACGTGAGTTATGGAATGGTTAAAGCAGATCTTCTGCATCAAAATAAAAATTGTAAATCTTTCTGCACATTATTTACTACTTTTCTAATTCCATTTTCTGCATTATGACATATCATGTAAGATACATTTTTGCATTGTTTCTAATTCTTGTAATCCCTAGTCCTATTGCATTGTTTATTGGATGTCTCATGCCTATTGATTACATTGTTTTACATTGTATAAACTGCCTTGAGTTCTCAACGAGAAAGTGGTCTCTATACACAGTAAATGAAATACCATGTCAGAAGTAAAGTTAATATTCAGGCTCAACCACTCCCCCTTCTGCAGGAAAATTCTAGTTTCCAGCCATTTCAGATAAACTCTGTCCCATTTGAAAATGACATGGTAGAGTCTCAACACAAGGACTTCCTGGTGTGAATGCATTCTGTGTTTCCCTTCCTCTTCATTGGCTGCCATTTGTGGTGGATGGGGATAACCACACACACCACACATTTTGCAATGTTATTGGGGAGAGAGAAAACCTAGGAGACTCAGAGATTCATCCTTCTAAACTCCACCGACTTCAGTGCACTTAGAAAGGAGTGACTCTGCTTAGGATGGCCGTCAGTTGCTGCTCGGTTTCTGGCAGCCATGTAGCCACCGGGAATATCTAGCTCCTTCGTAGGTGTTTCAGTGATCCCTACTTCTATGTGGATAGAATTTTATATTGACATCTGAGTATAATACATCGAATTGACAGACATTATGTCTTGAGAATTCTTTTTCTTCTTCTTAAAAAGAGAGAGTGATACAGGTTCTAGAACTGTGGAGTTTAGAGGGCAGGGAATCTGTTTGTAGTGTGGAAGGCACTGAGACCCACCTTTCTGTGCTGCTTTTGCCATCTTCAGTACATCCAGTATTTCCACTTTACCCCAGGTTCAAAACTTTGACAAAGAGCTAATGTTATGCCTGGATAATGTCCTAGTTTTCATTAAATGGACAGCAGGGAATAGGATTGGGAAACTCCTCTGCAATAGACTTTGGAGAACTGTTGCCAGTCTAATCAGACAAAAAGAAGAGGAGGAGGCTGGATATATACTCCAGCCTTCACTGCCGAAAGGAGTCTCAGAGCGTTTTACAATCTCCTTTCCCTTCCGCTCCCTGCGGGGTAGGTGGGGCTGAGAGAGCTATTTCGAAAACTGCTCATAACAGCTCTGAAATAACTTGTAACTGACCCAAGGTCACACCAGCAGCTGCATGTGGAGGCATGGGGAATCAAATCCAGTTCTCCCAGATTAGAGTCCGCACTCCTAACCACTACACCAAAGAAGCCTGGAATAGATGGACTTCGGATGAGACAGCTTCATATATCCAGCATTCCCATTCGAGATCTATTGCAAAAATCTTTATCCATGTCCTGGTAAACTGTTACAGGGAGGTAAAGCAATAACCTGGCTCTGAAAGTGATCACTTCTGAATACTCTTACAGTATCGGGCTTTGGCGAGATTTTCCAGGCCTGGTAGATTATTGCTGAAGCAACTCAACCTGCTGAAAATATACTTAATATTTACATTTAAGATGACAATGGCTTTATTATTATTTATGAACTAGTTGCTAAAATCTTGATTGCACTGTAAAATGCTCATTATCCAGAACTCCTGCAGGCTAAATAAAAAAGACCAAATAACAGGGAAAGTAATTGATCATGTAGTAACTTCCTGCATGCACCAGCATTTGAAGGTGGTTCTTCAAGCAAATAACTAGAACAAATCATCATCAAGACTGAGGCAGAGGCGGCATTAGCAGTACTGAACCTTCAGAGAGCATTCCAAAAAGCAGAATTGCACTCCCGATTACTCACCACTCATTGTTATTAATTATTACTGGGCTTATAATGGATCCCTGAGTGATGTCCCAATTAAATGACTTTACTGATTAAGCACATTCCAATTAAGCAGTGTGTATTTTACAGTGCTTGAAAAATCACACCAGTTACCCAAAAAGTCAAACGTAAATAGAGCTGTTGACACATCCCTGTTTAGGAGCCAGGGCTGCTGAAGTCAAAAATGCTCTCTTTTTGCCTGTTTCCATTGCATAGAATTAAAGGCCTTGTTGGGGAACTGAAGGATGACACAAGGAGCTTTTTCTATTGGGGGCTGTTACTGGTTGTCATTGGCTTAGGCTGTATGACAAATTTCTTGGGTTTCCATGCTGCTAAATATGATGCACTAGAAACGTATTTAATAAAAAAAATCTATGCCAACTTTCCACCCAAATAGGGTCCCCAAGGTGACGAACATCGAAATATTCAAACATTTCAACATTAAAACAGCATTTAAAATTAAGTATATATAAATTAATTAAGCAATTCAATAAAACATATAAACACAAGCATACATAACACAACCAGGGAAGAGGGACAATAAGTGTTAGTGGAGGAATGAAGAAGAACAAGAGGAGATTTTTATACCCCACTTTTCTTTACCTTAAGGAGTTTCAAAGCGGCTTACAATCTTCCTCCCTTCCTCTCCCTATGACAGTCACCTTGTGAGGCAGGTGGAGCTGAGGAAGTTCTGTGACTTGCCCAATGTTGAGAAAGAGATTGATATTTGCTGTTTATGGAGTGATATCTGCTGACATACCACTTGGACTGTGCATACACATACACCCTGGGCTTAGGGAATGCTGCTGGAATCACCTGTTGTGAGAGGTTTCACATAGAAGGTACTTACTTGCTTTTCATATTAATGAAGCTAGCAAACACATACAGCTCCTAGCCTTAGGGAAA
>NW_015172580.1:443907-453481 GCF_001447785.1 Gekko japonicus
TGTCCCTAAGTTAGAGTTTAGTATTTCAACATTGGCCCAACCCTTAGAGTTACCGCCCTCTCTGCACGCACCAATAAGATGTAGGGATGGGATGGACTTACAGGTAGGTGGATCCCAGGATGGCAAGGTTGCCAACCACCCCAAAGATTCACCTATAAAAACTGAGGGCCATGTGCAGGGTCCTTTGCTAGCCGCAAACCCTTCATCAGCCTATGTCTACTTTTATCCCCCTAAAGTCCAGCTTGCTGCACAACAACCCTTTGTCTATTCTTGATCTCTTGGTATGCGCAGCCAAGGAGGTCCACACTTTGCTGGCTGGTTCTGGCAGTGTGAGTTAGAAATACCCCTAGGTACTATTTTCTTTACCCCTCAATTCTTCATTGCAACAGACAAGGCATCAGGAAAAGATAAGTATGAACGTATACCTACCTACCTCCTAAGTAAAAGGAACTATTTTTCTATTTCTGTACTCCTAAAGGAACTTGATTGTATGTGTGCGAGATTCTGTTTTGTGTGTATGCGATTTTGATATTCTTCAGTAAAAGACAAATTGATTTGAATTCACCAGTCTTGACTCTCTCAATGGGACATTCATGGGGCGAATCTGACCTCCGTAAACTTTGGCAGGAACCCGTATTAAATTTAGTTTTCCATCTGCTGTAGATAAGGCAGTTTGACTAACACCAAGGTCACCCAGCAGGCTTCATATGGAGGAGTGGGGAATCAAACTCTGTTCTCAAGATTAGATGTCACTCTTAACCACTATACCACACTGGGACCGATTTCACACAAGAGCTGCATCACTGTCGCGCCTCCCTTTGCCCCGCTCCTATTGGTCAATTTCCCACTCGAAGGCACACGGCCAAATTTTGACCCGCGGCTTCACCCGATTTTCCCCGCACTTTCGTGATCCTGTTTTTTGAGGAACACAAAACCGTGGGGAAAATTGGGCAAAGCCACAAGTCAAAATGCGGCCACGCGGCTTTGAGTGGGAAACTGACCAATAGAAGTGGGGCAAAGGGAGGCGCGACAGTGATGCAGCTCTTGTGTGAAATCGGTCTAGCTGTCACCATGGTAGAATGCCAAACAAAACAAAAAAGTCTTCACCTATTGGCAGAAGACAATGATAGAGGGAGACAGACGAATCTCCCTGGGAAGGGACTCCCAAAGTTTCAGCACCATGTCTGAGAAGTTCCTTTTTGGGGTTGCCAGCCACCTAGCCTCAAATGGTGGGGGTGCCCAAAGCAGCACTTCCAAAGATGACTGGACGGGATGGGTAAGTTCATATGAGATCCACATTACTAGTCTCAACAGCCCCATAGTGGTGGCGGGGATCCCACACACCTGCCACTTGTTTCCCACCACCACTTTGAGTGGCAGCAGAGGGGAAAAAATTTAAATGGTCATTGGGCTCATGGTGTGATGTCTCTTTCAGGGAAAACCCAGAAGTGATGTCAGTCCTCTCTGAGAATTAGTGGAAACCATAGCGTTTTCAGTGATTCCTAGAGAGGTGTGGTGCCACTTCCAGGTTTTCCAGGAAGAGATGTCCCTCTGTCACTGATGGCTGCCTTCATGTTCCTGCTCCCCGGGTCTCCTGCTGGTTGTCAGGCTATGCCTATATCTTGCACATTCCATGTCCTTCCCCCATAATAACGAATGCTGTTAAGTGTTGGGCACAGAAATGCTTGTCAGAACATGGAATAAGCGATCCTTTTCATTATGAAAGGACTGTCATATTGGATTGGGAACATGTAGGCTCAGATCCTTACTCTCCCATGAAACTCAATGGCTGACCTTTGTCTAATCACTCTCTCTCCGATTAAATTAATTTACAAGATTGATATAAAATTTACAAGACTGATATAAAATGAGTAGAGTCCTGAGATCCTTCAAGAGAGATTGGGATAAAAATGCAGTAGATTAAAATGGAGAGGCCAGTGTCGCTATATTACCCATGTGTAGGTCAACCCTTTTTAGATCTAGATCAAAACTATCTTGGCGATTAAGTGTGAACCTTGGAGCAGCCTTGAAAAGATTTCCAATGTAATTCATTCTTCATATACTCTGCATTATGGCAGATTCAGTTTTTTATTACAACAAGGTACTATTATTGTTAAGATTACTAATTTTCTTTTCAATATACCTAGTGCAATAACTGAAATTTATCATGCTTTTCTCTTTTTTTGTATAAAACTTATAAACATTTAATAATGAGAAAACGATGACCACGATACTGTCCAGATGTTGCAAGGCTCTTAAACTCAAAAACTTAAGGAATTTAAATACGCTTTTAAACACAGATCCTGTAAAGTATTTTAATGTTTCCTGTATTTGAAAAGAGTATTGACCTATGGCTAATTATTGCAACGATGAAATAATTAAAGTGTGCAATTAAACCTGTGCTTATTAGTTCCCAGATACATTACACATTAAAAGTACCATTTCATTATTAAAGCCTTAGTATTCCTGGGTGGCCATGGATGGTCTACACATGTCCTATTGCCTTTTTCTTTCCCTTCAGGAAGCCACATCACAGGAATATCCTTAAATGGTTTTGGATGTAATCTGCTATTCATGAAACATCATTCTGTTACATGGCTTTGTAACAGAGGAATGTGTTAAGCCTTTAGTATAATCTGCAGCATTTGAATAAGAATTTATTACAAACACAAAAGTACCTGGATGTTCTGTGAATTCTAACACAGGCATTGCCTTTTGGAAGGGAATTTTGGAGATGTGTGGATCAAATATAGCATGTCACGCTAATCTGTAATTTGAGGATCAGACATACCATGATGGCGTGAAATGCTGACACAGTAAATGAAGGAACCATTGATACAGTTCCAAAGTTTTAGCACATTGTTTCTTGGATCAGTGAATACTGCAGGGTATGGAATTCATTGAATTCAGGAGAGTGTGTCATATTTCATGTATAGCCAGCATTGTACTGGATGGCCCAGGCTAGCCAGATCTTGTCAGATCTCAGAAGCTGTGTGGATGGGAGACCACTAAAGAAATCGGGGTAACTATGCAGAGGCAGGCAATGGCAAACCACCTCTCTTCATGTCTTGCCTTGAAAATCCTACAGGGTCACCATACATGGCTGCGTGCAGATGGTAGTTTCCACCACCACATATCTACAACAGGCAAATGTAATCCAGAGGCCACATGGCCAGGACACACTGTACCTACAATTTTCCACATCATTGCATATGTTTCAAATGACAACATAATGGGTGCGTTCAGACGCGGCCTTTCTGCCAGCATAAACTGCACCGGTTGGAACCGGTGCAATTTATGCCGGCAGAAACGCGATCACACTCACCTCCATTTTACGAAGCCCTCCGGTGGACGCCCGCTCACACGCTGCGGGCGTCTGTGTGTGTGGTTTTTTTTTAAAAGGACAGTTTGAGCATGCGCATAGGCAGCCATTCAGAGAATGCCGATTTTTGCGCATGCTCAACCCCCCCCACATTTAAACTTTAAAGGTAAGCACTTACCTTTAAAGTTTAAAACCCAACCTGGCCTTGCTGTAGTCCCGGAGTCCTCCGGGAAGTTAAAGTAAGGCATTTTTATTTTTTTTTAAACAAACGCTCAGGGCGAAGCTTTGCCTGAGCGCATATCGCTTCCTCTTAAAAAAAATGGCGGGGGAAAGCCGGAAGCCTCAGGCTTCCGACGGAAGTGTCTCTGTAACGGAGGAGAGCGATCAGACGCCGGGGTGCACCGATGACAACCGTTGCACTCTGTTTACCACCACTTCCGACCTAGTGGCAGAGTACAACGGTTTAAAGCTCTTTACAACGGATAGAGAGGGAAGACAGATGTTCCCCGTCTGAACGCCGGTAGGTACATCGATTGAAACCGGCACAGAATCCATTGTAAATTTGTATTTAACTGCTGATAAAAGGTATAATATTGAACAACATAAAATGAACAGCTTATATCTCTTTAAAAAACAAAATAAGAGAAAAATATATTGCATTCTAACACTTCTAGTGTACAGGATGATTTGCCTTGCAGCTCCCATTGTAGAAGAGGAGGAGGAGGAGGAGGAGATTGGATTTATACCCCACCCTTCACTTGAAGTCTCAGAGTGGCTTAAAAACTCCTTTCCCTTCTCCTCCCCACAGCAGACACCCTGTGAGGTAGGTGGGGCTAAGAGAGCTCTTTCAAGAATTGCTCTTTCAAGAACAGCTCTGACAGAACTATGGCTTGCCCAAGGTCTATTGAGATATATGTCAGAGTGATAGAGGTAGTGAGCAGTTACTATAGATCAGTTTGATCTGTTTGTCAGACCTAGCTGTCATGCTAGTAATCATGTAATTACAGCCAGGTGTTTTCTAGCAGGTGTTACTCTTTCAGGGCTTGTTAGAGTTAATGATTGCACCACCCTGTTAGAGATTGGCTGGGGTTTAGCATAATAGCTATCAGTTTAGTAAACCGGGTGGGGAGTGGGGATTTAGTTCTCATAGACTGAAGCACGACATGCTGTTCAATAGCCTGTAAATATCTCTCATATATTCACCTTTATAACTATATAAACTCTCTATGCACCTTCATAACTGGTCAGTCTCCCGCTTCTTATTTACAACACCCAATAAGGTCATCCAATAGCTTCAAGTGGAGGGTGGGGAATTAGACCCAGTTCTCCCAGATTAGAGTGCACACACTTAACCACTACACCAAACTGCTCTCACTGTACACTGCATTTCTGCTGCTGCTATTATAGGGGATATTCTATTGATGTAAAGAAAAACATAGCTCCTATTTTACCAATCCCATATCGCCAAGTGAACAATCCCAGTGCAGGGACAGTTACTAACCTTGTGACTGCTGTCTTCTGGAACTGCAAATGGCCTCAGACTCAACTCCCAGCATGCATTTTCAGAACTCTACTGACTTGGCTTATAGTTCAAACACTGAGGAGACTTTGAGGAGAGAGCCATCAAGGAGAGAGTCAAAGAAGAGAACTGGAGGGGATGAGGGGAATGAGGGGAACAGGCAAATTGAACAAAATGGCATATGGGAGTTAGGAGGAAAGAACGCTCACTGATTATCATAAAATGGCGCCTGATGAAAAGGAAAGGTCTGAAATTTTCTCATACTCCCAATCTCCTACTAGTAAAGGTAAAGGTTCCCTTACTCAAAAGCCAGTCGAATCTAAGGATGCAATGCTCATCTCTGTTTCCAAGCCAAAGAGCCAGCGCTGTCCGAATATGTTTCTGTGACTGGCATGACTAGACACTGAGGCACACGGAATGCTGTTACCTTCCCACCAGAGTGGTACCTATTTATCTACTTGCAATTTCTTGCTTTCGAACTGCTAGGTTGGCAGGAACTGGGGCCAGAGATGGGAGCTCACTCCATCATGTGGCACACGGGTCTCGAACTGCTGAACTACAGACTTTCCGGTCTGCAGTTCAGCATCTTAACCACTTGAGCCACTGCAGCCCCACCAATCTCCTACTAAGGACAGTCAAAAAAATCTGCTGTTAATCCTGGTTAAACCACCAGTCTGTTTGTCTGCTAGGTCATGTTTGCACAGTAAAGCGTCACTGGTTTTTGAAAGCCGCTCATTTGTGGTGTGCCTTTTCAAATAACAGACAGTGAGATATCAGGCTAGCACCATTTCTGTTCGTAGCAGTGGTAGCAGTTAGTAACCAGCAGGTCCACCTCAGGGCCAGGAAGACTGGCACAAATCAGAGACAGGTGAGCAGCATTCAATACAGACTTGAGAATAAAATAGTTCTTCATTCTTCTCCCAGTGGCTTTCTGAGCAGTGAAGGAGAAGCTGAAGAGAAGTTTCCTTCCATGTGGTGGGGTGGTTGGTATGAATTCCATCTCCTTTCCCCAAGAGAGAAATCTCTCCAGAAAAAAAGGATAAGTCTCTCTTTTGTTCTATGCTAAATTCCCATAAAATGAAAGAAGTGCCACTACTGTGCCTCTGCCTAGGGTTGCAAGCTTTGGGTTGGGAAATACCTGGAGATTTTGGGGGTGGAGCCTGGGGAGGGTGGGGTTTGGGGAGGAGAGGTACCTCCCCCTTAATGCCATAGAGTTCACCTTCCAAAGTGGCCATTTTTTCCAGGTGAACTGATTTCCTTCCCTTAGAGATCAGTTATAATAGTGAGAGATCTCCAGCCACCACCTGGAAGTTGGCAACCCTGCTTCTGTCCTTTTCCTGATATTTAATGTCCCGGATGATGAAATGAGCATTTTGCACATGCTCAGTGTTTATTTCACATAGCCTGTGAGTCAGTGCTGCTCCTGTACTTTTTATGTTATAAACACCTTCTCTTCTCTCTTATTCTGGGTGACAACTGGATGTGGATTTCCTCTGCTGAATCAGACACCTTACTACAGTTAGGCTGCGGTCACAAGAGCGAGAAAATGCGGGCGGGAAGTGAGGCTGTTTTCCCCAGGCCAAAAGGACGCACGTTTGCGCGATCAGACTTCCACCCGCGCGCCCCGCAGTTTCGGATAATAGTAGCCTTCCTGGTGGCTTTTTTCCATGCTCCTGCGGCGTAACAAGACACCCCGCCAATGACTCTGGGACGCTGGACAGATGTTTCTGTCTGATTGCGCCCCTTTACTCCGCGGGGGAATCGCACCGTTGCTGCCGCTTTTGGTACGTATGATCGCACCCATTGTCTTGCAAAAGTTATAGCAGAAGGTAAGATTTAATTGGTTTGGCACCTGTGTGGGAAATCCCAGGGTAATGAGCAGATATTCAACATGGGCTGTGGTCACACGGAACAGTAGCCACGCTAGAGAGATGGAAGATAGGCGATCTCACCGCCACATCTGGGAAGCGTAGAGCTCCCGTGGCTCAACCGAGGCTTCCCTCCGAAGGTACTAGTTTACAGAAACCGCGGGGCAAGGGCGGGCGTCTGATCGCGTTTCCGGTTGCATCCGGTGCCCGCCCATGTCCCCTTGCAAACAGGTCATTTCCCCCCCCCAAGGCTCCACGGATGCACACAAGCACCCAACGGAGCATGCACACACTTCAGTTTAAAAAGTAAAAGAAAACCCAACCCCGTTTGCCGCGCCGCCCCACTTCTTTGCCTGTGGTGTGATCGGCACCTCCCCCCTAGCCACGGGACCTCGACGGGACCTCAACCGGACGTCTGATCTCACAGTCGCGCGTTAGTTTGCCCCGGGGCAAACAGCCACGCTCCCCCCCCGCATTTTCCAGCCCATGTGATTGGGGCCATGTTTAGGAGGGCATTCCCATCTCTGTTCCTGATACTGCAAACAGGCATGGAATTGAAGACGGTGCTTAGAACACGAGAGCCCATTTTTGAGATAGGGATGTTTACAGGACAGCATAAAATGCTGAGTGGTAGAGGTCTGATCAACATGATGCTACAGCTAATGAACCCCCACCCCCACCACCGTGTCTCCTTTAGCCTCCAGGGATTTGGACCAGTAGCCACAGAAGTCAGTGGGAAGCCTCTTCCTTGGTCAGTTGCCATTGGCCTTGTACTATGATGCTCTCAGTAAATGAAACGGGGGACCCCTGTAGGTGTTTTAAGTAAAAACGTTAGAGCAAGTCAAGTTTTCTGCTTGTCGGAGAGATAAATAAACCAAGAAAGCTGAGCAAATGAGATTGCTCAATGCATTAAGAGAACAAAGGTTCCTAACTGAAACAATATCACAGAGAAGACATTCTGACAAAAGGCTAACTGGACTCTAACTTATTCATAATTAAAAAAATAGCAATATGTGTTTTAATTATATCCTTAAATTTTTAATTAGAAACCAACAGTGTTTATTTCTTCTCATCTTATGATGCCCAAAGGAGATTGTTCCCCCCCCTTTCCTTGTTGTGCATAGAGAACGAAGATTATTAATAATATCATGGTAAAAATTATTAATCTTTTTAGACAGACTGCAATACTTTAAAATGTTGGGGGAGATGGTAATGAACGAATGAGTATCTTCTCATGCAGGCTCGATTCAACAACAGAAATGACGAAGTACAACCCTACGTGCCAGTTGAAGTGGAGGGGAAGCGAGGCTATCCCCTCTGGAGGACTTTGACACACCGTTGTGAGATCACACCTCCCTTTGTAGCTGCAGGCTCAGCCCGTCACTGTGTGATCAGATGCAACCACGGGTGAGTCAGGTTTTTTTTTTGGCCATTTGTTTCCCACGCGCATAAATGAGGAACCGTACCTCCCTACTGAGGGCCCCCTATGGAGTATGCAATTATGCACATACTGCAAAGAGGGGAATGGCACCGAGCCAGGATGGCCTGATCAGACCATCCCGATGACTTGAGAGCGTACTTGAGTGATCAGGCAGGGGAAAGTCCATCTGTGGCCCCTTGGAACCCATTTACTACTGGACTGTCTACCTGAGGGACCGCCTTTCCCCGTATGTTCCCCCAAGAGCACTGAGATCCGAGTTGCAGAATCGCTTGGTCCCCCCTGGCCCTAGGGATGCTAAGTTAACATCGACAAGAACTAGGGCGTTTTCCCTAGCTGCACCAGTATTGTGGAATCAGCTCCCAAATGAAATTCGAGCTCTGTGGGATCGCCACCAATTCCGTAGAGTGGTAAAGACCGAGCTGTTCCGGCAAGCGTTTTAATAGTCCAGACCACACTGATCGTTCTAGCACTTTATAACAGATGGCCGCCATGCCTAAACTGTAATTTTAATTTTAATAAGTTATATGTGGTTATTTTATTGATTGTATTCTTTTAGATGTGCGATTGTATCAATTCTTACACTGGTTTTTAAACTATTGTAAGCCGCTTTGAGCCGCCTCGGTGGGAGGGCAGGGTCAAAGTCCAATAAATAAATAAATAAATAAATAAATAAACTTTCTCCGCTCCGGTGTCTATTAACTCCGCTTCTGCAGCGGAGCAGCATGGGTTGCTGACGACTGTGAGACGCTTCCCAGACGTTGCTGTCTGATCGCTCCCTTTAGATCCATCGGACATTCTCACCTATGTCGGATCTAAAGGTGCATGTGATCGCAGCCTACATGTATAAGGAATTAATAAGGCATTTTTATCTGCGTCTTTTGTAACAGACAATTTCCTTGTCTTGCTGACCTTGATTTTTAGTTTCTAATTTTTATAGAAGTAACAGAACAGTACAATACACACTGACAGTATATCTAGAATATCATAAATTATACAGGAAATGTGCATGGTCTGAGCATGTATGAAGAGTGCTAGGTAAATCACCCAAGGTGTGTCCTCATTCTGATGGGACTGCAAAAACCAACAAACAAATACGTCTGAGCAAATGATTCCATGGGCTTCACCATTTAGACTTCAGCCAAGAAACTGCATATATAAGAGTGTTTCGAAAAAGTGATAGTACAATGTAGTGATAGTAAAATGGTTACTTCAGCATTTATGTTGCTGAATGGAGCTGACTTCATATTGAAATTGTTGCTGCTTCTGAAATGCCCAGGAAATTTTGTGCAGGTGTACAGATTGCTCTCTTTAAGATCCTTCAAAAACACCATTCCTATAGTTCCATGAAAGGCAGCTATGAAAGAGTGCAGTATTCTTTGAAGTGGGAGCTGTTCTCCTGGAGAGCAAGAGTGAGAGCAAGTGAG
>NW_015172580.1:454204-465702 GCF_001447785.1 Gekko japonicus
AGAGAGGGAGAAGCAGAGCTGGCGGGCTAGCAGTGGGCTGTCCTTCTCCATCTCCATTCACGAAGGAGTCTCCTGTGCTCTGGGGATGGAGAGGGGGAAGAATAGCTGAGGAGGCAGGCAGGGCAGTGGGCAGCAAGCAGAAAGAGGCATTATGACTAGGGGTGTGCAGGGAAAGAATCAGTATTTTTTTGATTCTGGTATAATGAAGCTGAACTGTTTCGATATTCCCAAATATACCCAAATACCAATACCGGTAATGTATTGGTATCTGGAAATATTCAGGAATACAGGAAAAAAATTCAGCTCCATTGTATCCTATGGGGCCATTGTAGTCAATGGCAAAATCTTCTATGGCATATTCGGTGGGCGGGGGGAAAGGAATTTTAGGTAGAGGCACCAAGTTTGTACTGTAGCTGCTGGAGCCTCTCCTCAAAATAACCCCCAAGTTTGGAAGAGTTTGGACTAGGGGGTCCAATTCTAGGGGCATCCAAATAGGGTGCCCCAATCCCCCACTGTTTCCAAAGGCAGGCAGATAAAACAACAGCCTGTCAGTTTCTCCCAGAGAATCTTGGCAGTAGAAAATAAGTTAGGTATGATGCGAGGGGGGCATGTTTGCAAGGCCCGTAGAAGAACCAGTGCAATGTGCCCACCAGAACCAGTGGCACTGTAGTAGTGCCAAAACCCAACAGGACTAAGATCAAATCTGAGAATCTCTGAAGTCTAGGGGGCATGTTTGCAAGGCCAGCAGCAGAAGCAGTGCAATGTTCTAGTGCTAGTGCCCAGGAGCAGAGCCCAGTGCCAACCTACCTATCAACAGAACCTACTAGTTAAACCCAGTGCCATTATGGCAAATGCCAGCTCAACAGGAAGACTGATGTCAACTTAAGCACAGAATCATCACAACAACTATACACAGAAGAATTTTCACACACACACACACACACACACACGTTCTATTGGAACAAGGAAAGATTTTTTAAAAAAAGACCCTGAGATTTGAGGTGGGGGATCTACAGAAATTCTCCAGTCCAAGCAGCATAGCAGAAACATAAAAACAGAACTCAACTAAGGAGAGTAGGCACATAATCTTCCCCTAACTGTTTTGCCACTTTTGGTTTCTATCTCTTTTGCTGTTAGGGCCAGAAACTCCACCACCTGCTCAGTGACTGAGGAGCATTTGTCAGCTAGCAAAGGTTCTATCCATCTATTTGATGCGAGATTGGATGTTAGGAGAAGTGGTTTAATCAGGCGGCATCAGTGGGGAATCTAATAGGATATGTCATATAGATTTGGGTTATTTGCCATGCCTGCACAATCTCTGTTCATAAGGAATACCCTTGTACCTACCAGAAACCACGAAAGAAGGCAATATATTGAACCTGGCCAATATAAAAGCTCAGCGTTGACAAGGGTTTATTAAATTTGAGAAATACTGAGGCATACCGTTTTGGGGAAGGGGAAGGCCCAGAAATTGGGGTGAACATGTGCCCTTTGCTCCAGTGATTATTAATTGAGAATCAAAATCTAGTATTCTCCAATTAATCATTTGGGATATATATGATTTGTTGGAGTTTGTCAGAGAATCTAAGTTGATGACAAGTGACCTGATTTTTCCAAGTACTAACCTGAACCATTTGGGCACAGAAGGATCTGCAGGGAAGAGGGCAATCAGACTATTGGGTGGAGAGTGAAAGTAGAGATGAAGCCAGTATTTGATTGTGGTGGTCCAAACTCTAGAGTCTACTGTGTAAAGGCCCAATTTGGCACACAGGGTGAAATAGTGCACTGAATTGGGAATGCCTAAGATACAATGTAGAAAATATGCTGTGATTTCCAAGTGTGCCGCTTCCATGATTTGGAGAAGAGTAACATTTTTGTCTTGTCATAATTGATGAAAAGGGAATTCTGGGAGCAATATGAGATGAAAGCTGATAAAAAGCGCATTAATCCCACTTTAGTAAGGGTTAAAACAGCATCATCATCAGCATATGGGAGAATAGATACTGTCAGAGCTGTTCTTGAAAAAGAGCAGTTTGTGTCAGCGTTCTCTCAGCCCCACCCACCTCACAGGGTGTCTGTTGTGGGGAGGGGAAGGGAAAGGAGTTGGCCTGAGAAACACAAACCCGCTCTTTCCAACCCCACTGGTTCCCAGGGGCAACCATTTTTGTGTCTGCATCGAAAAAGGTGGTGACCATCTTGGCCTCTTGTAAACAGAGTGAGCAGGAAGTTCAGTACCAGATCGTGGATGGTTGATGGGTTCCAGGCCTAGCCTTAATGAAAGGAGATGAACTTTCTGTTCAATTGCCTTTCAGAAATTTAATAGTATGGTCTTTAAGGTCCAGTGAGACGATTGCATAGTCAACGACACTACAACCATGTGTTGAGATGTAAGTGTATTGGCCAGCAGGGTCATGTTGAGGGGTTCCATTTAGTATATAAAGATTAAACTGCACACAGAGTAAGGCAGCCAGGTGACGTCTGGAATGCAGGATACTTTCCCAGTTGAGGACTCTTGCATCCACAGATTGTTGAACAAACCTTCCTTGGTTGGTATACTAAATGCAAGGAGTTTTGCCTGGGAAAGTTTTTGTGTCTCAGACCATGCTCCCTTTGGTCTCCAGGACTGCACTCTAGACCCTTGAGTCTCCTAGTGACCTCCAGGGGTCTCAGCTGCATTGGTAGAACTGAACCATTTGGGGAATTAACAGACAAGTTTTTAATTGCAGAGGCTAATTGTCTGATTTGAGTGTCAATATTTTGGATACTAGTAAAAAGACATTCCATGGTCCTTGCAACTAAAGTTAATAAATTATTTGTAGTGGGTGATCCAGCCTCCTCTAAAGATGGCATTGCACTAGGATGCCTTCCCCTTGCCTCTAGAGTAGCTTCTTCAGGCAGGTTACTCATATCTTCCTCACAGACAGATTCCAAGGGAGAGAAGCAATTTGCTGTCTCTACTGAGTAAGTAAGAGGAGTTGTATTGCTTTCGTCCACATTCGGCCTAAAGAAATCTTTAATCTTAGATTGTTTAGAGACCAGGGGCAGCACAGCCTCCTCGTCCAAGTCTCTTAGTCACTTCTCTGCTGGCAAAATTAACAATACTTTTGGCTTGCAGAGCTCTTTTCCTCAGTTTCAAGCAATGAAGCCACCCAGGGTAAACAAGGCATCAGAGAAGCCCTCAAAGTGGACTATAGTTTGGAGAAAATGTTTAGGAATCAGGAATTCTCAGGGTTAAATACTGGAGACAAGGAAAGAGCCATCTGCAGCCGATGCCTGCTTGAAGTCAAATCACTGTCAATGCCTGACCTCCTTAAGCACAAAATCATCACAACAACAGTACACAGAAGAATTTCAAAAAAGAACAACCTTCTGTGATTGGCCAAAAAACAGTGTGCCCACCCTTACCTATAATCCTATTGGCCAGTGCTCTGCCCCCCTCCTGCCCTGGGAAAGCAAGCTGCAATGGTATTTGCAAATGCATTACAGTGATTGGCTGTATGTAAGGTCCCTCTTCCCCCTCCCTTCTGGACAGCAGAGCAAATGGTGGGAAAGAGACAGAGACAACAGGAAAGAGAAGGTAAGTGCAGCCCTTTAAAGTTTAACCCTTCCAAGCCTGTATTCAACAATGCCAAATAATGCTGAATAAAAGCTGAATAGTTTTGGCTTTTATTCGGCAGTCTGTATACCTGAAAAAAGCCTGAAAAGAATTTTGGGGGGTTTTTTCGGTTCAACTTTACCAAATGCACACCCCTAGTTATGATTCTTCAGCTCTCCCTCAGCAGCAGCAGTGCCCCAGGCTCCCTTCCCCTCCCTCCTGGCCAACCACAAGGTGCACAGTGCCGTGCACCCCATGTTCCCCAGGCTCCCTCCCCCTTCCTCCTGGCCTTTGGAAGAGAACTGACATGAAATAAACCTTTGCTCTGATGCAACTGACTTGCATTACATATTGTTTATGGACATGTTCATGCATGCAACATACATCATTTGATTACTTATCACTGCCAAGACCAGGCTACACATTTTCTTTAGTCCAATAATTTTCCCTACTTGTTTTAAAAATAAAAAGCCCTGAAGGAGGCCTGAATTTTAAGTGGAGGCCCATGGATCTGCACATGGATAATTGTTTCCTTAGCAGCTATTTATCCAGTCAAAAATTTTTCCTTTCACACTGCTTTCCCCACCTATGGGAGGAAAAAGGCCGTGTCCCAAAACAGACAAAACCCCAGCAGGGATAGTTTAAGCAGTCCTTTTCATCTTGTCCAGTGCTCCTTCCATTCAAAACTTTAGCTTTCCACAGAATTTTGAAAAGAAATTTGTTAGGAACAAGAATCACAGACCTGCATAGAACATATACACTTGATTATGATATGCCTGAACATATGAATTTCCCCCCTTAAGCTTGCAGTGATACATCACTTCACAAGAATTCTGTCTGTTGCATTACCCTTTTGGTGAGCCGGTCAAAAAGGTAAGTGATCACTTGATGCAGTAATCAAGGAATGATAAAGTGTCTAACTGTAAGTTAGATAACTAGCCTATTTAGTTTAGTATTGTCTGTTCTGATTGGCAACAACTCTCCAAGGTCTCACACAGAGGAAGTTCTCTCCTAATATCTGATACTTGATACTTACCTGTACTTTCTTGCAGAATATTTTTGGAACAGGTAGTGAGCTAGACCCTGTCAGTCAAAGGAAAATACATATCTGAAAACCTCACTAAAGATATGGGATATGGGATAAAGAAGAGGAATTTTAGCTCCTGGGATCTCGAAGATGTCACCTATTTTAAACCAAGAAAAGAAGTCTTGGCTTTTAAAATCTGGAGTGAAATGGGTCTCACTTTCATAATTTCTTTATTAGATAAGGGTAAAACATTAGATAAAAAGCAAATTGAACAGAAATTGGGAAGCACCATACCATAGTTCAGATACTTACCAATAAATAATATGCTAAACTCTCCTGCACTTAAAAACACAATGACCAGACCCTTCACAGAGTTTGAGTTGTTATTGGAAAAAAGTGACGGCTCATCCTCAGGTCCAATTTTGCAGATATACAAAATGTTGATTGAACATAATACTGTAAAACCCCTTAAAAGCCAAATAAAATGGAACTGTCAGAACAGAATATAAGGAACTGATTGGCTACACGTTTGGAAAGCTCTGTGCTTTAAATCAAAGTTTTTCAACATTAGATTTCAAACAGTAAAGAGGGCAACAAGGTGATATTTAACACCTGTAAGGCTGTATAAAATGAGAAAGATAAGTAACCCAAATTGTTGGGAAAGTTGTGCTCAACTGGGTGATTGTTTACATATTTGGTGTAGTGGTTAAGTGTGCGGACTCTAATCTGGGAGAACCGGGTTTGATTCCCCACTCCTCCACTTGCACCTGGCTGGATGACCTTGGGCAAGCCGTAGTTCTGTCAGAGCTGTTCTTGAAAAAGAGCAGTTTCTGTCAAGAGCTCTCTCAGCCCCACCTACCTCACAGGGTGTCTGTTGTGGGGAGGGGAAGGGAAAGGAGTTTGTAAGCCGCTGTGAGACACCTTTGGGTGGGGATGTGATGATATTACAGCCTTCTGGGGATAGATCTTGAAGGAGATATGAATCATAACTGGTTGTAACTTACCCTGCCCCCCAGAGACAGAATTGCTGACTTGGTGGTCAGAAGATCTAGTTAATAAAATAAAACCAGAAACGATCTCTATATTATTGGCAGTAGCACAACTAGCTATAGTAATGCATTGGAAAAATAGGACAGTGCCTACGTTACAATCCTGGAGAATACGTTTATGGGACTACTTCATTCTAGGGAAACTGACAACATGTGATTCTCAGTCTCTATCATGTAAGATTTATGGAATGATGTGGTGCCCCAGAATACAATATCTCTCAGAAAAGGGGATATTACCTAAAAATCCACATTATCCTAATTAATATACTTTTGAATTAAATCTACTTACTTGATCCAGCTAGGGCAATCTCATGCTGGAGACCTTTAAATGCTTAGAGGGTGATAGATAAGGAGTACAGAAAGAAAGCATATCAAACTAGATTGAATATCTGGTGGGCAAAGTTGTTAGGAAAATGTAAATTTAAATTTGTCACCTTGCATAGCAAACTCCACAAGGCTTTTGTTGTTTCTTGGATTTGCTTAACGTTTGTAGTTATGTAGCTCAGATATGTGGTTCTGTTGTTTGTTTTGCTATGAAAACTGTTCAAAATTTAAAAATTGAAAAGGGAGGGAGTAAAACCCCCCCCAAAAAGGATGATCAGATCAGAACACTGACACAAACATTTGAATAGAGGGGTCTAATTCCGCTGCATGAAAGAAGCTTTTATTCCTCCCTCCCCGTTTTAAAAAAAAGACCTATTACAAGATTTGTAAAAAATCCTGCTGTATTTTAGAAAGTGTGTCCGTTAACTCATTAGCAGTATTTTCTAATTTGAACTGCCTGATTGCAGAGCTGGAAGAAACTGATAATTGGCTTTATGCCCTCCGCATTGCCTTTAGCTGCACAGCATAGACCAAGGGAGTCACACTGACTCTGAAGTAATGACAAGATTTCTCATTGGTTCCTTTTTGACTGAGCTCTGAACCCATCTGTTGCTTCCAGCTGACCCTTCTGAAGGGCTCTGGCTGATTCAGTTTATTGAAGCCAGGAGCCAGAATGGACGTGCTCAGCACAAACATGCGGCAGATGAATTTTTATTCTTCCCATGAAGAACGGCAACATGTTTTCCCAGCAGGCAAGAAAGCAAGATACTGATAGGGTACGGCTCCCCTTCCACTTATGGCGAGGCCCATGTAGAATAAACAGAAAAGAGCCTTCTGAGACAAATCACACTTCAAACAGCTCAGACATTCATTTACTGAGTCATACCAAAGACCTTATAGTTTTTGCTGTTTAGACTAAAGTTATTTTCTTTCAAAGGACCGGCCAAGTGATAAAGGGGAAGGAGAGTAGCTTGACAGACATCAAGGTATTGCTAACTAGTAAGAGTCACGCAGATTCTACCGGGCAGGAATCCAGTCCGTCACATGGTTCCCCACTAGAGAGTCTCCTGAACAATATATCTTGGAACTCTATGGGCAGGAATGATGAAGAAAGCACAGTATTTCTTTCTTACAAGTACATCATTATTTTTTTTAAAAGACTCTTTGTCCAAAGTCATACAGGGGAACTATAACTAGTCTTCAGTTACCTCCCTCCCCCTTTAACTACAGAATTGTGAGACTTTGGGGATCATCTTAGGCAGGGGTCATTTCGTAGAAAAAGAGGTACAGGAGCTCATTAGCATAACTTATTTGCATATGCCACACCCCCAGACATCACCGGAAGTGTGTCAGAAGGCAACACCCACCGCTCAGGCTCCACTGGACTGTTTTGGATTGCTAGCTATTGGGTGGGGGGGAACGTGCAGATCTGTCCTCGCAGAGGAGGGAAAGCTTGTACCTGAATAAAACTTGGTCTTAAAGGTGCCACTGGACTGTTTTGGACTGGGGGGGGCGAAGGGGGGCTCTGTAACTTACCTGGCTGCTTCTTGCTCTGTCTGAGGGCTGCTGGGAGCAGGGGGTGTGGCTTGTTGCATGTGCCCGTCCCCTGGGCTCTTTACTGCTGGAGCTCCGCTCCTGTGCGCTCCTGCAGGAAATGACCCCTGATCTTTGGACCCTTGGTCAATTTTCAGCCTGAGAACCCTTTCTGCAACACAGAGATATAATTATTTCTAGGTGATGATTGAATGGCTTTGATATGGTTATGAAGTCCGAATGTAACATTTTAATGATGAAGAGGACCCAAATTACATTTCTTTAACAAGGTTCACCACAAAGCGACACAGCTGTATTTTGAATAACAACAACAACAACAGAAAAACAATCACAAAATTATAAAAGGCGGAAAGCCAACCTGAATGTTGCTTGGCCTGATTACAAAAAGGTATTTGATTCAGTCCCTCATATATGGATCCTGAAATGATCCACTAGAAATGATAGGCATCAGTAAAACTGTAATAACATTGGTCGAAACTGCCATGAGTAAATGGAACACCAGGTTGATAGTGAATGAAGATAAAATGGAATGGTTAATATCAAATGAGGAATTTTCCAAGGAGACTCACTATCACCACTGCTCTTTGTCATTGCCCTAATAACACTCATGATCATTCTCAACAGCACAGGTCTAAGATACCATGTTTCAAAGACAGGCCCAAAGATTGAAAGTCATCATCAGAGATTGATTCTTTTGATTCTTTACTAAATACAGTTCGAATATTCAGCAAAGATATAGCAATTGAATTTGGCCTTGACAGGTGTGCAGCATTAGCACTAAACAGAGGAAAGATCATTGAACAAGATGAAATCACGATGCCAAACAACAACTGCTTCAAAACATGAGCTTTGAAGAAAACTACAAATACCTTGGAATTGTGGAAACAAAACTACAAATATCTTGGAATTGTGGAAACTAACAACATCAAATATACTCTTGTTAAGAAAAATACAACCATAGAGTATTACCAAAGAGTTAAAAATATATTGTGAACAAAATTAAATGGAGGCAACATGGTAAAGGCAGTTAACAATTAAGGGGCTCAGTGGTAGAGCATCTGTTTGACATGCAAAAAGTCCCAGGTTCAATCCCTGGCATCTCCAGTTAAAAAGTGCCAGGCAGTAGGTGATATGAAAGACCTCAGCCTGAGACTCTGGAGAGCAGCTGCCATTCTGATTAGACCTTGATGGACTGATGGTCTGATTCAGTATAAGACAGCTTTATGTGTTCAACACATGGGCAATCCCAGCTGTAAGATACACAGCTGGCATTATTTATTTATTGCTTCTATTTGGATCCTGCCTTGCCGGACACACTGGCTCAAGGCGGCTAACAAAGTTAAAATAACATAAACAAACATAAACATAAACCAACATAAAGAGTTAAAACAATTAATAAATACAATACCAAACTAAAACAGCAACAGTTTACAAATAAAACAGTTTACAAATAGGTTGGAAACAAGCAGAATTAGATACAATCGGTCACAAAACTTGCAAGATAATGACAATGTATCACTCACTGCACCCTAGAAGTAATGTTGATTGTCTTCACTTACCAAGAAAATTAGGTGGAATCGGACTCCTGAAAGTTAAGCAAGAAGTTGAAGAAGGAAAACAAGCTCTGAATGACCAAGAAAGGCAAAGAGAAGCTTCTCGTTTAAGTCGACAAGGCAGACTTATTTAAGGTTACGGAAACCAAAGAAGATTACAAAAAGACTGAAATCAAAACTCAATTTGACAACTGGAAGAAAAAGCATGTGCATGGACAATATCTGAAAGACACAGAGACCAAAGCTGACAGTGAAAATACCTGGAAGTGGCTCCAAAATGGGCACTTGAAGAAAGAAATGGAAGGACTCATTCTAGCTGCACAAGTGCAGGTGCTCGAAACAAATAGTATGAAAGCCAAGATCCAGAAGACTAGTGATAACAGCAAATGTTGACTTTTCAAGACAAAGGATGAAACAGTCAACCACATGGTCAGTGTCTGCAGTAAAATTGTTCAAAATGACTATAAAGAATGTCAAAATAGTTTTGTAGCTGTTGCACTGGAATCTTTGCAAGAAGTATGGCTTACCATCAGCAAGAAATTCATGGTAGCACAAACCAGTCAAGATAATGGAGAATGATGAAACAAAGATTCTTTGGGACTTCTGATTACAAACAGATTAACACCTGGAGCATAACACTCCCTATATCACAGTCATAGAAACAATGAGAAATAGGGTCTGGATAATTGACACTGCAATGTCAGGAGACAGCAGAATTGAAAAGAAAGAACAGGAGAAGATCACAAAATACCCAAACCTACCTGAAATCAAAACTCAATTTGACAACTGGAAGAAAAAGCATGTGCATGGACAATATCTGAAAGACACAGAGACCAAAGCTGACAGTGAAAATACCTGGAAGTGGCTCCAAAATGGGCACTTGAAGAAAGAAATGGAAGGACTCATTCTAGCTGCACAAGAGCAGGTGCTCGAAACAAATAGTATGAAAGCCAAGATCCAGAAGACTAGTGATAACAGCAAATGTTGACTTTTCAAGACAAAGGATGAAACAGTCAACCACATGGTCAGTGTCTGCAGTAAAATTGTTCAAAATGACTATAAAGAATGTCAAAATAGTTTTGTAGCTGTTGCACTGGAATCTTTGCAAGAAGTATGGCTTACCATCAGCAAGAAATTCATGGTAGCACAAACCAGTCAAGATAATGGAGAATGATGAAACAAAGATTCTTTGGGACTTCTGATTACAAACAGATTAACACCTGGAGCATAACACTCCCTATATCACAGTCATAGAAACAATGAGAAATAGGGTCTGGATAATTGACACTGCAATGTCAGGAGACAGCAGAATAGAAAAGAAAGAACAGGAGAAGATCACAAAATACCCAAACCTACCCAGACCATTGTGACAATTGTCCTTGGAGCCCTTTGAGTAGTGTCTTGAAGTCTCAAGAAACACCTGCACATTCAGCAAATAGCACCAGGTCAGCTCCAGAAGACAATGTTGCTTGGAACAGCAAGAATACTGGGAAGATACATCTGCAATTCCCAAGAACTTAGGTAGATTTTGAGTTGCAGAACACTAAAGAATACTGGGAAGATACATCTGCAATTCTCAAGAACTTAGGTAGATTTCGAGTTGCAGAATACCAGTCAGGTACCTGACTGTGACCATTATTATTATTAACAACAACAACAATTTGTATTGCATGTGTTCAAATCATTCTACATATCTTATCTTGTTAATGCTCGCATTACAAGATAAAAGTCCATTCTTATCTCCACATTTATTTATTTAGATAATTACATTTCAAGTGGGGCCTGAGACAGAAAGAGAATGGCTTGCCTGAGGCCACCTAGAGAGTTCACAGCAGAGGCAAAATCTGAACTAGGGACTTTTTGATTCTTCACTCATTCTTGTTGTTGTTGTTCAGTTGCACAGTCAAGTACGACTCCTCGCAACCCCATGGTCCACATCATGTCAGGCCCTCCTTTTTTTTAAAAAAAACACAATTTATTAGGATATATCCATATTATTTCATTGTTTACATACATATATTGTTGTTCTACATCCTACCCTCCTCCCTTCCCCCCCCCCTTCGTGGCTTCCCACAGTGCTAAGATCTTCTTTGTTATTCCACACAATCCCTCCGTTACAAAATCCACGTCAGGCCCTCCTGTCTTCCGTTGTGCTCCGGAGTTTGCTTAACTTCATGTTCGTTGATAACACTGTCTAACTATCTCATCCTTTGCTGTCCCCTTCTTCTTTGATCTTCAATCTTTCCCAGCATCAGGGTCTTCTCCAGTGAGTGCTCCCTTCTCATTTGGCGGCCAAAGTATCTGAGCTTCAGCTTCAGTATCCGGCCTTCCAGGGAACAGTCAGGGTTGATTTCTTTTAGGATTGACTGATTTGATCTCCTTGCAGTCCAGGGGAC
>NW_015172580.1:466211-485976 GCF_001447785.1 Gekko japonicus
CAAAGGCTTTAGTGTAGTCAATGAAGCAGAAGTAGATCTTTTTCTGGTACTCTCTTACTTTCTCCATAATCCAGCGAATGTTGGCAATTTGATCTCTAGTTCCTCTACCTCTTTGAAACCCAGCTTGTACTTCTGGCAGTTCTCTATCCACGTACTGCTGAAGCCTAGCTTGTAGGATCTTGAGCATGACCTTGCTAGTGTGTGATATGAGTGCAATTGAACTCATTCCTTGGTATTGCCCTTCTTTGGGATTGGAATGTAAACTGACCTTTTCCAATCCTGTGGCCACTGTTGCATTCCCCAAATTTGCTGGCAAATTGAGTGCAGCACTTTAACAGCATCATCTTTTAAGACTTTGAATAGCTCAGCTGGGATACCATCACCTCCGCTAGGTTTGTTATTAGTAATGCTTTCTAAAGCCCATTTGACTTCACACTCCAGGATGTCTGGCTCGAGGTCAGTGATCACATCGTCGTGGTTGTCAAGGACATTGAGGTCCTTCTTGTATAGTTCTTATGTGTATTCTTGCCATCTTTTCCTAATCTCTTCTGCTTCTGTTAGGTCCCTACCATTTTTGTTCTTTATCATGGCCAGCTTTGCATGGAACATTCCCTTGATTTCTCCAATTTTCTTGAAGAGATCGCTAGTTCTTCCCATTCTATTGTTTTCTTCTATTACTTTGCATTGTTCATTCAGGAAAGCCTCCTTATCCATTCTTAGCTTCTAATTAAACATGCTAATGATAATCATCCCAGTTACAGCTACACCAGTTAAAAGCTCTCCAACTTGGATCCAACTCTGCAAATCACTTGGGTAATTCAATATCACTAGTGCACCCTTTTTTAAAAATGATGATATTGCTATATAGATTGGATGCACTGATATGTGAGTATAAACAGAACAGTGTATGCATATAAAGGTATTGAACAAAACTGAAATCTAAGCAATGAAATCATACTTCACATTTTTTCCAGTTCTAAAAAAACTACAACTAGCTCTTCTAATATTTCTCAAGCAGAAAGGTGGGGTATAAATGTTTTAATTCATTAACAAAAATATTTTACATATTTTAATATGCACAATGATTGACAAAAATCCAACCATACAACTTTGTTAGGTAAGTAAGTCATTGTTTTCAGTTTGCATACCTTAACTGCAGTGGAGTAATACAAGGTGACTCTGTAAAGTGCACCTAATAATACTAATAAGCAATTTTCTCATGTTCGACCACACTGCAAGGATCCACCAGAGCATAGTGTCTCTACTGACTCATTTCAGCAGCATAATTTAACAATGGGTAGAGAGGGAAGGGAGAGGCAAAGCAGCATGGCACAGCCCAATCTCATCAGATCTCGGAAGCTCAGCAAGGTCAGTACTTGAAAGGGAGACCACCAAGGACGACTTTGCAGAGGAAGGCACTGGCAAACCACCTCTGCTTCTCACTTGCCTTGAAAACCCCTTGCTGAGGTCAACATAAGTCAGCTGTGACTTGACAGCAGTTTACACACACACAAAAGGAAGGAAGGAAGTCTATTAAATTGGCACAGTGTGAGTTCACAGAGCAGCAAAAGTTTGGCCTTCTGTTTGAAAACTGAAGAATCATTTTGTGCAGTGTTTTTAAGACTCTTCCATGTATTCTTCTTGATTGAAATTCATCACCAGTTTGTGTAAACTGGCTTTGTGAACTAGTTAGGGGTCTTTCCTTTGCCGATGCACCCAGAACTAAGACAGCCCCAAAAGAAAGGAAGTCATTATCTTCTGAAGATACCACTATATTCTAGGCCAGTGTTTCCCTAGCTGTGGATTGGGACCCAAAAGTGGGTTGCAAAGCCTCTGAAAGTGGGTCACAGGCCAACTCTCCCTAATGACTGCCACTACCTTCCCCATTACTCTCTTTTGTATTTTGCAAATCAAGAGCTGACCCTGGAAACAGTATCTTCCATGTCATACATTAGTTGGTATTTTTTTCTTCACTTCATATACATGTTAATCAAGTAAAACATGTCCTGATGATTACTAGAGTGAGTTCCTGATAATCTTAGGAAGGATTAAAGGGAGTAATGAAGAAGGAGAGGGTGATCAAAGGCTGGAATGGAACCTCGATATGCAGATGCTGTGTTGCTTGGGGTTTATCATGGAGTAGGGTTGCCAAATCCACTTACCCCTCGGAGCGGGGGAGCCTCGTCGGTGTCCGGGTGTTCCTTTCAGGCGCGTGCGCGCGCCGGCAGGACATCACCGGAAGTGACGTGCAACGTTGCTGATGTTGGGGGCGTGGCCGAGCTCGTCGGGGGCGTGGCTGAGCTCGTTGGGGGGGGAAGCGAGCTCAGCCACGCCCCCAACATCAGCAACTTGGCTGCGTCACCTCTGGTGATGCAGCTTCGGGGGCGGGGTTCTCCCCGGGCCCCGATTCCACTGGGGTGGAAATTGGGGCTCCAAAGCGAGGGATTCCCCGCCCCCCGGGCCCATTTGGCAACCCTATCATGGGGGCAGCTCCACCCTTTGGGATTGTTGGGTTTGTTGGTTTCTTGAAAACATCTGGTTAGCCACTGTAGAAAATGGAATGCTGAACTAGGTGGATGCCAAGGTCATAGTTTGCCTAGAATGCCAAAAAGTTTTGGGCCAGCCCTGGAGGGGTCATCAGACCAAGTAAATTTGGACTCGTGGGTAGGGTTGCCAGGCCTTAACGCTGTTGCAGTGGGGGAGTCCCGGGACCTCTCTGGGACATCCTTGGTGCACGCACAAAGCACGCACACCACAATGATGTCACCCGGAAGTGACACCATTGCATTGGACACGTTGGGGGCAGGGCCACTATCATTTGTGGGGGAAACAGAGAGTTTTCCCTTGAATGATAGAGCGTCCCCTTGCAACGTGCCCAGCACAATTCCGGCACTTTGGGGGTGGATCCAGGTGGCTGGATCCAGGCTGGTGACGAGTAAGGGGCCTGTTGAGCGGGCAAACCCCCACCCCCCTGGGGGACCTGGCAACCCTACTTGTGGGTCATCATACCAAAAGGTCCGAAACTATTCTTGAGCATCAAAACTTGAGAGAAGTCACTGATTTGTCCCTGTTGTTACAACTCCTGAGAGGTTAGAGAAGAGTGTACCAGAGTAAGCCCTTTTTTCCTGGCTAGCCTTTCAAATTTCCATTTTGTTTGATTTGACAATGAATGTCTTACTGTGAGATACCAACACTGACCAGCACAATATTCTGTTGGATTGAACTGACAGGACTGTGAATGCATTGCAGAATGTTACCGAAACTATTTTGCAATGTCTTGCAAGAACTTTGTATGCTAGAGGAGCATATGTAAAGCACAGCCTTATCTTAGAATTTAGCTTTTACAGCTGGAAAAAAAATTGTTTGCAGAAGACCAGCCTTGCTTGGTTCTTACTTGGGCAGAATATGAATGAGCCTGTTGATTTCTAGCTGGAAAAAAATAAATTTAGATACAAGTGAGTCTGTGATTTCTTCCCCCCACGCATCTGTTTTGTGCAGTGAAAGTGCTATTGTAATGGTTAACTGGGGTTGGCATCAAATTTCATTTACTGCTTCTTTTCAACTAGAGCAAGAAAAAGCATGAAATTTACATTTTCTTAATTAGGTCCCTTAAGAGCAGCAACTTATCAGGCATTCTATAAGTCTGGGTCTTTTAGGCCCTAATCAGCTATCATTCGCTTGTTTTACATTCCTTTTAAGATATCTTCAAACACTTTCTGGAGGAGAGGGGGCAGATCTAAAGTAAAAGTCAGAACCCACAATACCCATTGCAGAATTGTAATATGTTACTGATATTTCAGAGAGAGGGAAAACAAGATGCCTTTAAGAAAGCGTTTATTTTTAAAAAGGGGTTCACGAGAGAAGTATGCTCAAATGAGTAGCAATGAAAGTGATACAGTTTGGAAATAATGATTTTATTCCAGGTGCCCTAATTTCTGAATATGCCCACCTTTAATAGTATTTGTATGTGGAAATGGCTGGAAATTATTCTGCACTTCAGAAAAATGTTCAAGTAAATATGCAGCAGTTGGGTCAAATGTGGTGAAATGGTGGAGACTGTCAGAGTCGGGCCCATGAAATTCTGGTTCTAGTTCCCTCCGCTCTACTATAGTGATAGCCAGCTGCTCTTTCTTAGCCAAACCTACCTCACAGAGCTGTTGTGAGGACAAAATGGGAGGGAACCATGGAGAAACAGCAGATAAAGTGCACTGGACAGATAGAACACTTGTCAATAAATTCACTGTGGGCCAAACAGGACAAGATGGCATCCACATGGCTGCCGCAAGGACACCATTGAAGCGATGTTTTTAATACTGTGATTGGCCTCTCAGTGCAGCGCTCTTGTTTACACTCTCTTTCAAGTTCCAGAACAGCTGTGTGGCATGGGTGTCTGTTTTGGGGGAGGGGGGAGCCCCTCAGCCTGCCATGCTGTAGATCTGATCAGAATTCAGTCCTCACAGCATTTCAAAATCACTTTAAAAAGGCTCCAGCATTGGAAAACGGAAGGACACTGTTGTGTCTACTCTGGCCCTATGGCAACTTCAGAATCACGACCCCTGAAAACTCAGTAATAGACTTTTGTTTAACAACAACAGAATTGCAGCCTTATCTTATAATTTAGAGAATCCAAAGTTTGTATACATCATGATGGAGTTACCATAAGGCTACACACACTTATTCATACCAGCATGTGGTGATCCATATATTTTAATTTTAATTTAATTTTATTATGTATTATTTTACTGCATTTGTACCCTGCCTTTCTCCCCACCAGACACCCAAAGCGGCTTACATCATTCTCACTCTCCTCCATTTTATGTATGGAAAGGTATTAGATCACAGAGATTTGGACAGTGGAGTTATTCTGTATATTTTCTTTTTTCCATTTTACATTTAAAGCTGCGGCTAGCTCCCATGATTTTTATCACCACCCCAATGCAGGTAGCATTTTACTAAGTGCACTAGTGAACCAAAACCAAGTCAAAAACAGAAGCGAAATCTCATCTAATGGGTTCTATAGCACTATCTTCAAGAGTTCAGAGAGTTTGGACTTCCTGTTCCGGCACGGCGCGGTGACGGGTGGAGCGCGGCTTGCTCCGTGCCGCCCGAACCTCCCACGGCCTTTTCCGAGTCTCCCGAGTGTCGGGAGAACTTGGCCACCCCTCCCGGAGAGAGCGCTGGTGCAAGGGGCATCTTTCCTGGCCCCTCCCATTTTTCGGCATGCGGGGGGGGTGTCCAGGAACTGCTCTGTTGGATTGATGTGATGTTCTGTGTTGTTGAGAGACAAAAGAGTGTTCTTATAGGATGTGTGAGTAGTCTTGTTGATCTGATGTATATGTATGATATAGGCTTATATGATAAACTCAAATAAATAAATTTATTAAATTTATTTAAAAAAATATTAAATTTTTTTAATTTATTTTAATAAATTTAATAAATTTATTTTAAAAAAAGAGTTCAGAGAGTTTGATAGCTCTTATTCGTCCTCCCAGAAGAAGGCTAAGGACCAAACTACTTGATATGTCTGCCTGAAGACATCCCCTTTGCTGCATTCGAAGCTGGGTAGAGCAGCACAACACTTCAGGATGAGTTGCACTGATCCTACCTGTGGCTACAAAATGGGGCAGGCACCAGTCTCCTGACTTGTGCTGCATGTACGTATTGTGTATTTTTGGCCATAGATTGCTCAAAAGTGATTGGTCCAAGGTCATCCTAGTGAGCTTCATAGCTGAGCAGCAATTTGAAACATTGGCCTGAGGATCCTATTGCTAGTCAATGAAAGTTTGGGGAATCCCTTGTTTTGATGGAGAGAGGAAGCCTCAAATGGTTCCCCAAGCTGAAATGCTGTAGAGTAGGATATCTGGAGGCCACTTCATTTCATGCAAGGAGCAAAATGACTGTTCATTCAGTAAAGCTCTGCTTTTCTTCTGTGGTAAGTCTGATAAGCTGTTGAACAGGCTATTATTTAGCTTTCCACATTTTTAAAAAATTATTTCTCTCTGCTTCCTTTTTTTTTTTGACATTCATCATTATTTATCATGCACATTAAAATGAAGTGTTGTCTTGACATCCAGTTCCTTGACAGCTAAAACATTGTGCCATTAACCAGCATCTAAATAAATAATGCCCTTTGCAGAAAACAGTATTGCTTGCGATGGCTGGAAACATCACAAATTGGACAACTGGGGATGGGGAGAAAAGGAAAACATAAAGCCAGGGAGTAAAAAATTTAGAGTGAGAAAACAACTGGAGGAGATGTGAAAGTCACCAAAAATAAACACACAGTTGCTGCAATGCCACAAACAGATCTTTATCTGCTGACAAGCACTGTCCCCCCACCCCCAGGGAGAGTGTGATGACGCATATTTATTTATTTTCATTAGGCATCTGTTGATCTTTAGGAAAAAGTGATGCTTCGTGTATCAAAACTGTCATGTAATGTGTAAATACATATTTGCATATATATCTCTCTATCAAAAATCCATTTCTGAAACTGTATCTGTTCACCAGCCCAATTTACTCATTTATAAGATGTGCCATCTTTATGCAACAGCACTGCACAAGCTATCTCCTACACACTAATGGAGGAGGGCTGCATGGTGACATAAGTCCTCCTTAGTGCTATTCTCTGTCAGTGTCTATCCAAGGTGTGAAGAAATGCATTTTTTTCCCCTGGGAGTTTGAAAAGAGCAAAACCTCCACTTTGTGTTTTAAACGTTTTTTCCCTCTGATCAGAGAACAGGTGGGGGGAGGGGAGAAGTCAGTGTGATGCTTTCCAGACGTATTTCGGCCAAACCCCATACAAATGCTGATAGATCTAGCAGGAGAGATAATGGGTGGGCCAAGCTCTTCCCTTTCTTCAAGCAGGGAACAGAGATTTGGAGGAATGAAATGCTAGAGGGACCCCAGGGATAATCTCCAGGAGCTTCCTTGACCTGGCCTGACCAGGATCGGGGGGAGGAGATACAGATATGATAAAAACTCCTTGCAGCAGGCTCTTTTTCTTAGGGTGCTGAGTCCAGGAGAGCACAGGCAGACCATGAACTCGCCTGAAGAGCTGGAGGGATCTATAGAGATCTGTAATTGCATAAACTAGGGAACCTGTCCTATATTTTAACATCTGATAGGGCATCTATAGAGAGAGAGGGACAGAGGATTTGTGTTTTGCCCATTTCTTTTGGATCTCTTGCTCAATCTGGTGCTGTGCTAAATGTATGCTTGTAAACAGGGGTCATTTCGTAGAAAAAGAGCTAGGGGAACTCATTAGCATAACTCATTAGCATATGCCACACCCCCTGACATCAGGGGCCCGGCGGTGGACCTGCAAGGCTGGCGGGAGTGCGAGGAAGCCCTGCAAAGGCCCTCCCTGGCCCCAGGCAGGCAGGGGTGGGGAGAGGCGAGGAGGAAGCAACTTACCCTCCCTCTTCTCCTGCCTCCTCCTGGCTGAATGAGGGCTGGAAGCGGGGCGGCCGGAAGCAGGGGCGGGGCTTCATCGTGTGCCCCGCCCCCACCCCTCACCCGGGGGAACACAGTTCCCCTGCGTTCTCCCCCGAAATGACCTCTGCTTGTAAACATTTTCTCTTTTAATAAATATATATAACTTTTGATGCTGGGTGTGGTTCTGTGTACCATATAGACCTTCACAGTCTTGGACACGCTATTTTAAACAGAGTGCCAGGGGAGAGGCAGGCAGTTGGCAAGTGGCCATTCCTCCAGAGGTGCGCAAGGCAGTAAACTGTCCCCATGATGACCAGGAGCTGGGCAGTGGGAGACACAGAGGCAAGGTCTCAGAACTTGGAAGGGAAGCTAGGAGTCCTGACCCTCCCAGTGGATAATTCCTACAAAGGGCAGGTGGTGATGACGGGTTACTGGAGAGAGAAAGGAAAGCATCTCCTGGTGTTGAGCAAAGCCTTGGAAGGCAGGGCGGAATAGGGCCTGCAGGCCAGAGCCAGCCCATTCTGCCACACAAGGGAACAGCAGTTCTCTCTATGGAAGTAAAGGACTAGTTCATGCATGCTTGATCATTGCCTGATGACAGCTGCATCTCAAGTAATTGCTTGCACATGTGAGTGAACCATTATGCTCAAGCACCATTTCCTTCAAATCAGCACAAGACACTTTCAACAAGCAGTGCATTTCAGTGGACTCTCTTCACACATTCGGATGGTGATCATCAAGCGACGAGAAATAAAGTATGGACAAACCTATGTAAACAGGCTTTTTGAAAACCACTTCCGCACTGTCATTTTTGTCACTCGTTTTGTTTTGTTTTGTTTTGGCTCTCTCTAGTAGTCCCAGAGGGAGCAAAACACATGTGGGAAAGGGGGGACCCAAAGCAACAGGGACAAACGAGTGACAAAAATGAGAGTACAGAAGTGGCATAATTGGATGGGAAGAAGAGCGGATTGAGACCAAATCTTGATTGCGTCCACACCCTGCTGGATGTTGTGCAACAGACATCATTTCTGACCTGACAGGAATATCCAGTTACAAATTATTGCTATCGTGCAAACCTAATGCAATATTGAATAATGTTTCTATTGGGGAGTAGGGGGTTAACGCAAGTGTAGTTCAGCACTGCAGAGGTTTTTGCTGTAGTAGTTCCTCTCTCTAGCAATCATCAGTGGGGCCTGCAAATGTTAATCTATCTTGCAGAACAGGACTGGGAAGTCAGGTATAAGACTTTCTCCATGCTGATGGAGCAGTTCTGGCAAGGAATAGAACATCGAACTGGCGCACAGGTGATGTCTTGGCTGCATTCACGTCATTGTCTTGAATCTTTGTCCACAGTGAGATTTCCCACTTATTGCCCCCCCCCAGTGTCCCGTGTAGAGCTATGACACTGCTGACATTGCAGCTACTCCATTCCACACAGACAAAACTAGACAGTTATCTGCCGGGGCCTATATTTCCAAAGGGAGAATGGCCATTGCTTTCCCTGTCTCAGCGTGAATCTGTATAACCTGATATGTACTGGACAAGGCAGAGTTCTAGGTCACTTACAATGCCATCCTAGGCAAAGTTACACTGTTCTAAGGCCATTTAAGCCAATGGCCTTAGAAGGGTATAACTCTGCTTAGGATGGCACTGAGTCCACACAAAATTAAGACTGGTCAAAGTAAAAACAGGACCTATCTATATGTAAGAAGCATGTTTTATTCTTTCTGTGGAAGGGTTCTTTGTAACTCAAAGACCAGCACCACATGGTGAACTTGGATGTATGTGCCATCAAGTCACAGCCAACTTATGGTGGCCTTCTAGGGTTCTCTGTTATTGCCTGCCTCTGCATAGCAACCCTGGATTTCTTTGGTGGTCTCCCATCCAAGTATGAGCCAGGGATGACCTTGCTTAGCTTCTATGATCTGATGATCGGACTGACTTGGACCATTCAGATCACGGCATGTGTGAATTTAGCTGGCTGCAAGAAAGCTATTCAGTTACAGATCTTGTGAATTTCGACTGATTGTGACTGACATTGCACTTGACCTTAAACATTGGAATGATGCTTTAGGGATTAGGAATAAATGAACTTTTACCCATGGTATCAGAATTAGGATGTGATGCTCTCAGTTTCTGTAAAAAGTTTCCCATTTCACCCCAATACAGCAGTCCCTTGCAATAGCCAGAAGATAGCCATTGTATTCTTGGTTGGCACAAGCAACTAAATTGCATTTTCCACTCAGAGGTCAAGATTAAGGCCACTGTGGGGTCAGCCAAAGGAAGTTCAGAATATAATAGAAAAGGAAGTGGATTTCGGGACAGATCAATTTTTCTTTCATTCTAAGAGCTGTCAAGCCATTAATTGTGGGTATGTACCCACAAACTGACAATGAAGCAAAGAAAGGGAAGAGAATGTTGGTGGGAATTGCATTCATAAATGTTTCAGAGATAACCTTTAACTAAGTTGCTCCATGAATTAGAATCATAGCTTTTCCAAGTAAACTGAACCAGGGAATGTCTTACTTGGACAGCAGGTCAACTCAGAAGTCCGATTTTATTCCTTGGGGTGTACTTCCAGGAAAATAAAAATTCTGCTTTTGTGCATGATCAAGTCTCTCATGAGTAACCCATGAACCAGTTATTAGGAATGGGCACAAACTGGGAAAATGTGGTTCAGTTTGTGGAGTCCCCAGTTCACGAACCACAAACTGTCATGAACTTTTAGGTTCACTTTGTGAGGTCCATGATGCAGTAGAATGCCCCCACCAGCATGCTAGAGATACCAAACTTACAGGGGCTCTCTGGCGGACTCTCCTCTACCTGCCCTCCAAATTTGGTGAGGATTTAATTTATGGGTCTGAGTTACAGCCCCCCAAAGAAGGTACCCTGCCCCAAAAAAGTGCTTTCTGGTGAAATGTCAGGCACAGGTTCTGGAGGTTCAGGAGTGCATAGAACTGACCCTGTGCAAGCTACAGACATCAAACTTGCAGGGACTGCCCCCTCATCTTCCTATATATGCCCCCCAAGTTATGTGCATATTGGACTTACGGGGTCCGAATTATAGCTCCCCAAATAAGATGCCCCCAGGAAAGTGCTTTTGAGGAAAATGGGTGCAGGTTTGAAACTATATAGAATAGACCCCCTGCAAGCTACACACACCAAGTACACAGGGAACATCACTGTGCTGCTCGTTCCTCTAAATCTTTCCAAGTTGGAGATTACATTTCCAGGGTCCCCGTTATGGACTCCAAAAAAGATCTCCCCAATGCTCTCTCTGAAAAAGAAAGCTGCAGTTACAGGAGTCTATAGAACAGGTGAGGAACAAGCCAGTTGCAAGCTACAGACATCAAACTTGCAGGGACTGCCCCCTCATCTTCCTATATATGCCCCCCAAGTTATGTGCATATTGGACTTACGGGGTCCGAATTATAGCTCCCCAAATAAGATGCCCCCAGGAAAGTGCTTTTGGGGAAAATGGGTGCAGGTTTGAAACTATATAGAATAGACCCCCTGCAAGCTACACACACCAAGTACACAGGGAACATCACTGTGCTGCTCGCTCCTCTAAATCTTTCCAAGTTGGAGGCAGATTACATTTCCAGGGTCCCTGTTATGGACTCCAAAAAAAGGTCTCCCCAATGCTCTCCCAAGGGAAGTGTGCCCATAACTCTCACAGCCCCCCCAGGGGCTGAAACACACAGGTCCAGAGCCCACCCATCAACCAGGGCATATTCTTCTACTCTGCAGGCACACCAGACAACCAAGAGACACAAGCCCAAAACTCTCACAGCACCCCCCCCAAGAGCTGAAACACACGTCCAGAGCACACCCTTCAACTGGGGTGTATTCTTCTAATTTTCAGAGGAATAGAAACACATGTCCCAACCTGGAGTGTATAAATGTGTGTCCTCAGCCAAGGCACACTGTAGCTAAGCTCCTCTGCTCTGCGTGAGCAGAGAGACAGGGTGGCTCAGAGCCTTGAGTCCATCTAACACCCAAACCTCAACAGGGGAGAGGAGTTCACAATCAGTAATGAATGTGCTATGCTTGCAACAAGTTCCCTGTCTCTCTGTCTAACTGCCAACAGTCAACAGAGGAGAGGGTGTGCAGCTGAGCTGAGGGTGTATATAATATTCTGATTCCATGGAGCAGAATGGGAACTCTGTTACTGCCAGCCAGCAGTGCCTGTTAAGCTTTGGAGGCCCGTGTTGGTGTTTCCAAGGCTGGAGAAGTCCAGCCCTCTGTTGCTTTGAAGTTTTGTAAACATTTTAATTGAGTGGAGACAGACTATCTGGAAATGTATCCATTCACAAACCACCACAAACAGCATGAAAGTTCATGGAATGTTCGTGCCAGTCAACCCTTCCATGAACATCAGTTCGTGAACGACGAACTGCCCAAAATTCATGATGAACTTATTTCGTGAGCCAGTTCGCGCCCATCCCTAATTCTTATTTGTTGCAAACTTTAATTTCAAAGCTACTGAGGAGAAATTGCAATAGATCCTCATTGTTGGTTTTAAATTTTGTTATTATGAGAATTGTAGTGGTATAAAATATTCTTGTCCCTTATCAATGATTTTTCAGTACTACTTGTGAAGTACTCATTGGCATTTCTTGTTCTCACTCTTCATTGGCTCCCCACCCCAATGATATCATCAAATCGCCACATCTGATTGTATACCTTGTGACATCATCATCATATGAACCCTGTTTGTCTGTAAGTATCCATGACAAATCTGGGAAATCCATTCACAAACCACCACAAACGTGTGTGTGTGTAGGGGGATTGTGTGTGTGTGTGTGTGTCAGGGGGATAGTGCTAAAACTTTAGCAGCCATGGAAAACAGTGCCACTGACTATGTCTGAAGAAAGGGGGGAAATTAGCTCGATGTTTTTTTAGGGTGAAAATATTTCTTCCCATTGAAATTGCTATTTTCGATCTGAAAACTGAAACTAGAGAACATTTGGCACACTGTCTGTATAACTATCTCACCTATCACTCAAGAAGAATGTTGTGCATTTCCACACATCACTGCCTAACTATGCAATATGGCTTGAATCCAAATCATGCATTGTTGAATGGCATAGTTCTTACTTCAGGTACAAAACAACTGAGAACAGGACTCCAAAATCCTCTTGTATGCTTAATATGCATGTATGAATTTTCAGAATATTTATCTTCCTCTGTTTCTCTGCTGTTTCTCTCACCATTCTAGGCAGCCATGCCATTTCGTTATTATTGATACTACCCCCATTTCCCCTGCTCACTGAATAATCACTCACAGGCTCCGCTGGAAGTCTGACATCTACAGATGAGTTTGGCACAATAATAAACTGGCCCAGCAGCTTGAAATTTCAGGTAGGGTATACACAGCGACAGCAGTTTGCTTTTACTGCGAAAGATGCTAATAGAGAAGTTGTCTTACAGTTTGTCTGGCATTATGCGCAAAGTGGAGTTGTGGTGGCTCAAGTGGTTAAGATGCTGAACTGCAGGCTGTAGAAGGTCGGTAGTTCAGCAGTTCGAGACCCGAGTTGCCGCATGACGGAGTGAGCTCCCGTCTTTAGTTCCAGCTCCTGCCAACCTAGCAGTTCGAAAGGAAGAAATTGCAAGTAGATAAATAGGTACCACTTCGGTGGGAAGGTAACAGCGTTCTGTGCGCCTTGGTGTTTAATCATGCCGGCCACATGACCACGGAAACGTCTTCGGACAGTGCTGGCTCTTCGGCTTGGAAATGGAGATGAGCACCTCGACCCTACAGTCAGACTCGACTGGCTTTTGAGCAAGGGAACCTTTACCTTTTACCTTTATGCGCAAAGCTACTCCCTCACCTGCCTTATAAAACAGCCAGGAAAACAGGAGGGACATTTTTTTTAACAAACTGGCCATCTTTCACTGTTGTTTGTCACTCCTGGAATGAACCACCACTTAATCTCTTCCTTGGGTGCCAGGACTCCTCCCTCTTTGCAATTGTCACTGTCTTCATTTGACTGCCCCTCCCTCTCTTCTTTGCTTGCTCAGCATCAATTATCAGGATTTTGTGAGTTTTTCTCTTACACTTCCCCCTATCAGGTAACTAAAACCATGGGCAGAAGAAGGCTGTGAATTCAGGATGTAATTCGTACAAATCCAAGCCACATACACATTTAACCCTGCAAAGTTAACTACCTATCCATCTGTTCAACAAGTACATTTTTATCCTCCCCTTCTTCCAAGGAGTTCAGAATGGCAAACATCATTCTCCCATCCTTCACTTTATTATGCTTACAGTAATAGGTTAGGCTGACAGAAAGTGACTGGCCCAAGGACACCCAGAGAACTTCATGGCAGAACAACTTGCTGGTGATCCCTGGCTCTAGGGAAGGCCGGCTGTCCTCAGCTACGGCCAGGGCCTTCTCGGTCCTGGCTCCGACCTCATGGAACTCTCTGCTGAACAATATCAGGGCCCTGCAGGATCTGATGCAATTCCACAGGGCCTGCAAGGCAGAGATGTTCCGCCAGGCCTTTGGTTGAGGGCAGCAACGGTTAAGACTGGCACCCTCTTTCTGTTTTTCTCCTATGACCCCCCACCTGTCCTTCCCTGCCCTGCTGCACAGACGGCACTATAGCCGGCAAAGGGGGTCTATATCGCCATCTGGACTGTTAATTTATTGGATTGTTATGATAATTTTATGCTGATCGTATTTTAACTGTTTTAAGATTGCTAATCACCCAGAGCCTGCTTGCAGGGTGGGCGATTCATAAATTTAAAATAAATAAATAAAAAAGAGTGGGGTTCAAACCTGGGTTTCCCAGATCCGATTCTGACCCTCTAGCCACTACACTGTGTTAATCTGAGTGAAATTACCTCCTGTTTTTAGAATCAAACAGATAAGGCCAGGGGTTGTTTCATAGAAAAAGAGCTAGGGGAACTCATTAGCATAACTCATTAGCATATGCCACACCCCCTGACATCACCGGAAGTGTGTCATAAGGCCACACCCCCTGACATCACCGGAAGTGTGTCATAAGGCCACACACCCCGCCCCCAACGGTCCCGGCCGCCACCAGCGGCCTTGCAGCTCCACTGCCGAGCCCCATGAGGGACCCAGCGGTGGACCTGCAAGGCCGGCGGGAGTGCAAGGAAGCCCTGCGAAGGCCCTCCCTGGCCCCAGGCAGGCAGGGGTGGGGAGAGGCAGGGAGGAAGCAACTTACCCTCCCTCTTCTCCTGCCTCCTCCTGGCTAAATGAGGGCCGGAAGCGGGGTGGCAGGAAGCAGGGGGTGGGGCTTCATCATGTGCCCCGCCCCCGTACCTCACCCGGGGGAACTGCGATCCCCCACGATCCCCCCCAAAATGACCTCTGGATAAGGCCAGTTCCAGTCATTTCACTGGTGCTGCTGTGATGCCTGCCTGCAGCTGCCTTCTGGTTAGAATTCCCATTTCCCTGCCCAGTGCTTAAATGTCCGTTTCCTTAGGGTAGTGAGGACAGAGCAAGTCTGGGGAGAGAGTGACTCAGAAGCTAAATGACTGGCAAGCACAGCGACCACCTAGAACCGTAAACCCATGTTTACACCACATTGCATCATTCCTGAAAGAACAGACAAAATAAGAACATTTTATTAGTTTTCCAGGTAAGATAAAGATAAAAACAAACATCAACACAAAAGATTAATAAAACAGAGTTTGTTATAAATAGGTTTGCCTATAAAGCGCTAAACTAGATCTTTAAGGCCCTTTATGGCCAGGGTCTGACTTACCTAAGGGACCGCCTTTCCTCATATATGCCCTGGAGAGCACTGCGTTCAGGGACCCAGAACAGACTGGTCCTCCCGAGTATCAAGGAGGCCAGATTAGCAACAACTAGGTGTGTTCCTGATCTAACCATCGCTTTATAATAAATTTAACTTTGTTCTTCAAACGTGGATTTATTTCGAATGCGTGGGGAATCGGACAGACTCAGAAGCTAAAGGACTGGCAAGCACAGTGACCACCTAGAACCCTAAATCCATGTTTACACCACATTGCATCATTCCCGATAGAACAGACAAAATAAGAACATTTTATTAGTTTTCCAGGTAAGATAAAGATAAAAACAAACATCAACACAAAAGATTAATAAAACAGAGTTTGTTATAAATAGGTTTGCCTATAAAGCGCTAAACTAGATCTTTAAGGCCCTTTATGGCCAGGGTCTGACTTACCTAAGGGACCGCCTTTCCTCATATATGCCCTGGAGAGCACTGCGTTCAGGGACCCAGAACAGACTGGTCTTCCTGAGTATCAAGGAGGCCAGATTGGCAACAACTAGGGCCAGGGCTTTTTCGGTGGCAGCTCCACTCTGGTGGAATGAGCTCCCCGAGGAGATTAGGGCCCTGCAGGACCTTTTACAGTTCTGCAGGGCCTGCAAGACGGAGCTCTTCTACCAGGCTTTTGGAGCCACCACCACTGCTACCACCATCACTACTAAGAACAACTGATAGTATGGTGGAAGCCCTGAGCAGGAGGTCCCCGAGACTATTGCCCGGTCCATCCCCTCTCTTCCCCATAATGGAAGCGGACCAATAGAATTACTGAATATTGGAATTAATATTGTTGATTTTAACATGTTTATATCATTGTATGGGTCATCAAATTAGTATTAGTGTTTTATGTATTATGAAGTTTTATCTTGTTGGAAGCCGCCCTGAGCCAGCCTAGGCCAGAATGGGTGGGATAGAAATCAATAAAATAAATTTAAAAATTAATTAATTAAAGGAGTGGTAAATAAATCATGTAGAATACAACATTAAGCACATAGCCCTAATCTAAACCTGAAACCAGAAAAAGAATTTTAAAAGCACTTGACATTTCCAGTTAACTAGCAACAGTGTCTGCCCCAAAAGGATTCACCTTTGAAGTTGGCGTTTCTGTGCACAGTGGGGTTTCCCCCCAATTACACTGCTAGTTGACAGGCTTGGAGAGGGCTATCATTCTGTATTCGCTTGTTGCCATTTCAGGTATCAGGCGGAGGATCAGGGAAATGCCTTGCTTTGTGTCCGCACACGGGGAGAAGGCAGAGGGCAAAGGACAGTGGGGAGGGAGAAAGACAGTGGCTTCCTCCACAAACTTGCCCAGGGCCTACCTAGAAATGTTGCAGACTTCACCACAAATGAATCCATCAGGTGGACTTAGCATCTTCGATGGTGAGTGGCTGTGGTGAGCCGTGCTCCCTCCAAGCCGTGGAGTCTTGTGAACAAGAATTCTACTTTGTGAGCTACTGGCATTAAAGTTGTGAGCGAACAATTTGGCTACTGCATAAATTAGTTTTCTCTGGAGCCATCCTTCCTGAGCTAAGACAAAAAACGTGTGAGCCAGAGGCTAAAAAACTGTGAGCTAGCTCACACTGACTCAGCATAGAGGGAACACTGGTGGTGAGCTGATCCTGGGTTTACTTTGGTTGTGTGCAAACACCACAAAATCCTTATGACCTGGTTGGAGTCTCCGCAGTAGCTTTTTTTGCTACTTTCCCCGTGACATAGTGATGCGCAGCAGGGAGGGAGCTGCTGAAACAAAACCCCCAAATGGAAAGAATTTCATAATATATTGATGCACAGCCGGGGGGTGGGGGAGTGAAGAAATGAGGGAAGACATTCCCTGTGGGGGGGGGAGCTTTGCACTGCAGAAATGGAGCTGTAAAATGCTCCTTTCTAGAAAAAACATGTGTGACACAGTAAGCATGTGCAACAGCTGATTGACTGCATGCGCATGTCGTTGGGCTGGATGTGCAGCCAAGCTGCAAACTCAGGAGAACAGCTCATCAATCAGCGGATTATCTGTGGGATATTCACAATGGGAAATTTTTATGTGAGCCAAACCCACAGGAGTTCATGTATCCCTAGTTACACCCCAAGTTGGCGCCTTCCGGGCAATGCTTCCTCTAAGCTGTGGAGTCTTGTGAGCAAAAATTCTACTTTGTGAGCTACTGGCATTAAAGTTGTGAGCAAGCGATTTGGCTGCTGCATAAATTAGTGCACTCCGGAGCCATCCTTCCTGAGCTAAGACAAAAATGCGTGAGCCGGAGGCTAAAAAACTGTGAGCTAGCTCACAATAGCTCAGCTTAGAGGGAACACTGCTTCAGAGAGAGGTAAGGACCTGCTTTCAGTCACTGTAAGGTGCAAAGGCTGCCGTGCCACATGGGGAGGAAGCCAAAGGGCCAGAGGCTCCCTGTGCTCCATTCTCTACTCTGCACTTTAGGCATCCCTCTGCTTCGTATAGCAGAGACTGAGGTTTCCAGCCTCCTGCAAGTAAACATACGCGGGGCCAGTGGAGGGGGGGCACTGGATCTGAACTTTTTATGTGCAACCCCACTGGACTGTTTTAATTGTGCTTTTTGGCTAAGGGCCTCATAGGCTGGAAGTAGCCCTGGCCTCTCTATGCCTCTGTACCTCCATACACAGGGCCAAGACCTGAGTAGTTCTTCATTAAAAGCAGCCTGCAGAGACCTGATTCTTCATAAATGTGACTGAAACATATGTAAAATGAGGTGTCAGGATAGGTCTATAGAGTCAGTGTGGCCTAGTGGTTAAGAGTGGCAGACTCTAATTGGGAGAACCAGGTTTGATTCCCCACTCCTCCACATGCAGCCGGCTGGGTGACCTTGGGCCTGTCACAGTTCTCTCAGAGCTGTTAAGTCAAGACCAGTTCTTGCAGAGCTCTCCCAGCCCCACCTACCTCACAGGTGTGTCTGTTGTGGGGAGAGAAAGGGAAAGACTGTAAGCCACTCTGAGACTTCGAGTGAAAGGTGGGCTATAAATCCAATGCTGCTGCTGCTTCTATTTTTTCTTTTAAACTGAGCATGTAGGAAAGGGAGGTGAAGTCCAAGGATGCATGAACCTGTTGGTTTTGCATTCTTTGGGGCTTCTTGGTATTCAAAACTTGCTTCGTCCCCCAGAGTCTCCATGTGTCTTTCCCCCAAAAAATCTCCATTTGGCTGTTCCACCAAATTTTACAGGATTTCTTTACACTTCTTTTATGTGTATTTTTAGCATGAAGCACTTTCCCAGTTGACTGTCATGTCTCCTAATCTATAAATCTGTATCAGCTGCTGCATAATAATGATTCACATCTATGGAGTGGAAAAGATAGTGAGAAAAACTGGAGCTGACTGTGAAGTGTTTTCATTTAAACCCAGTGTTTCCAAATTGGAAGACTGGATCTCTTATCTATCTCCTCATTTATAACCAGCAAGTTAAACGTTGGCCACTCATTCCAAGTCCTCAGCACGAAGAAGAAAGAGAATAATTCAACAGCCAGCATGGGTGGGTGCAGCTTCAAAGTGCTTGTTTTGATGCTTTTAGTCTGTTCAAGTAGTTGCAGATAGTGAAACCAAATTCTCCTTATCAAAGGCACATCAAAACAAAACTTAAGTAACACAGCAAGGAAGCAATGTTTGCAGATGACCACTTTTTATTTTTTTTGCCATCATAGTTGACTAGAGGTGCACACTCAATATAAACTGAGCCAAAAGAAAACTCAGTCAGTATTTATTGAGTATTTTCTCAGCCAATCATCAAGAGGCTGGTGAAAATATTTGGGATTTTTCGGGCCACCAGACAGCCATAGTTACAGGGCATTTAAAGGGCTCTCAATCAGTTTAAATGCCTTCAGAGTGAACTGTGTCCCTTTAAATGCCTTTTTCCCCCTCCACTGGAAACAATGGCGGATGGGGGCACCTTCTTCTAGGGTCTGTAGAACTGGATCCCTTGGTCCAATATTTTTGAAACTTGGCGGGGGGTTTTAAGGAGAGGCACCAGCAGCTATATGACAAATTTGGTGTCTCTACATCAAAAAAACAGTTTCCCCAAGTGCCCCAGATACTCCCAGATCAATTCTCCATTGTAGCCTATGGGGACCATTGACTATAATCGTCCCTATAGGCTATAATGGAGCTGGGGGAAAAGCAGCAATCCTGAATAGTTCCTGAACCCCAATTTCATACCAATATTGGGATTTGGGAATATCGGGAAATACTGATATATATTTTTTGGTCCAATAAACCCAAACCTGAAAAATGCCAATTTTTGTGTGCACACCCCTCCAGTTGACTTATGGTGACCCCCATGTGGTTTTCAAGGCAAGAGATATTCAGAGGTGATTTGCCACTGCCTGCCTCTTTGTCATGACCCTACTTAGTTTCCAAGATCTGACCAGATGGGGTTAGCCTAAGAGATCCAGGTCAGGGAACAACTTGTTTAGAGGATACAAAATCTCCACCTGATGGCAAAGGCTTTCCTTTAGTTTAAAGACCACATTCCCCAGTTGTCTGGAGTTCTCATCTCTTTTGAAATTCACACCATTACCTAACAT